>NC_045144.1:965329-1026921 GCF_008831285.2 Nymphaea colorata
TTCTAAAGATAATGGAGTCTATTTTGAGTTTCGTCCTAATATGTGCTATGTTAAGCAGCAAGGAATAGGAAAAATTCTTCATCAAGGAACTAGTAGAGATGGCTATATAAGATAGACCTTAATAGCAGGAAAAAGGAAGCGCAACTTGGAGAAAGGCAGACTATTGGGCAATGGCACAAAAGACTTGGTCACCCTTCATTTTCCATTGTTAAGAAGGTTTTGAACAAGTGCTATTTGTCTTATTATGATGATTGATTGTTTGAATTATTTGTGTGAAGCTTGTCAAAAAGCTAAGAGTCAAACTTTCATTTAATGCTAGCACAAATAAGGTGAAATGCCCGCTTGAACTCATTTATGCTGATGTATGGGGTCCAGCTCCGGTGGAGAGTGTGAATAGTTTTAAGTACTACGTGATTTTTATGGATGCCTTTTCATGGTATACTTGGATTTATTTGATGAAGAAAAAATCAGACGTTATTCATGATTTCAATGCTTTCAAGGAACTTTCTAAAAATCTCACTGGACACAAGATAAAATATTTTCACTCAGATTGGGGAGGAGAATTTCAAGGACTTCAATCATACCTTATCGATAATGAGATTGGACATAGAATATCATGTCCTCATACCCCTGAACAAAATAGAGCAGCTGAAAGGAGACATAAACATATTTTTGAAACAAGTTTATTTCTAATGGCAGAAGGTAATATTCTCAAGAACTTTTGGTCTTATACTTTTTGTACAAGTTTATCTCTAGTTTTCGGTAAAATCTATATTTAAATGCATGCCTAATTTAATGAGAGAAAATTTCCTTTTATTGATACTCAAGAAACTAGAACTCAAGATCTAGAAAGTCAAAACCTCCACAATATTATTGGAACCCTTACTTTAGTTTGAAACAAATAGTGAATATCAATCTAAAACTCTTAGAAATGAGGAGTCAACCCAATCCAATGAAAATGAACCAAATCAAGAACAAGTTCATCCTGTGACTACTAGATCTCAAGTGAGAACCTTCAAACCTAATCCTAAATACAATGAGTTTCATACATATTTTTCTAGCAAACACTATCTTTCAAAAGCTTTTGTCTCTATTCTTCTTGAAGACAAAGAAACCCCAAATTTCAAGGAAGCATATGAAGATGAAAATTGGAGGAAGGCCATGCAAGAAGCATATGATGTTCTCATTCGAAACAATACTTGGAAACTTATTCCAAAGAAAGAAGCCAAACACATTTAGGACGTAAATGGGTGTTCAAAATCAAGCGAAAGGCAGATGGATCGTTGGAAAGATATAAAGCTAGACTCGTCGCCAAGGGGTACAGTAAAAAAGAAGAAATTGACTATACTGAAACCTTCAGCCCTGTTATAAAGCATACTACAATTCAGACAGTATTGACTATTTCTATTAGTCATAAATGAAAATACATCAGCTGGATATTCAAAATGCATTTCTATATGGATCTATTGCAGAAGAAGTTTATATGGTTTAACCACCCAGATTTCAAAATCATTCTTTCCAAATCATGTATGCAAGCTTGAACGTGCTTTATATGGTTTAAAATAGGCTCCTAGGGCATGGTTTCCCGTCTTAGTCTATTCCTCCAAAATCTTGGTTTTAAAAGGGCTCAAACAGATTCATCTCTTTTTATTTTGAGAAAAAGAGAAATACTCCATATGTTTTGGTATACGTGGATGACATGATCATAATAGGAAGCTTACCTGAATATATTCATAAAATTATTTATCAATTCAAAAGTGAATTTGCCATTAAAGATTTGGGTGAGCTTAATTTCTTTTTGGGCATAGAAGCAAAAAGAATTGACAATAAGCTAATATTGTCTCAAAGGAGATATATATTTAAGCTTCTCAAAAGAACAAATATCTTTGGAGCTAAGGGAGTTTCAACTCCCATTGCATGCTCCCCTGCTTCATCTGCTCAAACTGGATCAAATTTTTATGATCCAATTCTTTATCGCAGCATTGTTGGTGCTCTTCAATATTCTACTATGACTCATCCAGACATCTCTTATGCTATCAACAAGGTTTGTCAATATATGTATCATCCTACTGATGCCCATTGGGATGTCGTAAAGAGAAACCTAAGATATTTGAAACACACTATTGATTATGGTCTTGTTATTAGACCTAGTTCAGTTCTTAATATTAATGCTTACAGTGATACAGATTGGGCAGGATGTCTTGATGATAGACGGCCTATAGGTGGACATGTAGTGTTTATTGGATCTAATCTAGTTATATGGAGTGCTAAAAAGCAATCAGTTATCTCTTGTTCTAGCACTGAAGCTGAGTATCGATCTATTGCCAATACCACTACTGAAATCATGTGGTTATAATTTTTATTAAAAGAACTTTGTGTTTTTCAATCACAACCTCCCATATTATGGTGCAACAACATCGCACAGCCTATCTTGCAGCTCACCCTGTGTATCATAGCCGCAGCAAACACATAGAGATTGACCTTCATTTTTTTCTAGAAAAATGGCCAAAGGAGATTTGAAAATTCAATACATCTCTTCTAAAGATCAGGTTGCTGATATTTTAACTAAGCCACTTAGTAAGCAGCACCATTATCAAATAATTAACAAGCTCAATCTTATTGCTGGAGCATTGAGCTTGTGGGGGGATGTTAACAGAAGTACCAAGAAGGCTCTCAAGGTGAATTACTTAGGAGATAAAAAGTCATGTCTCTTAAGGGATGAAAAGTCATGTATGTTGGGAGATGAAAAGTCATGTCTCTTGGGAGATGAAAAGACATGTCTCTTGAGAGACGAAAAGTCATGTCTGTTGAAATATGAAAAGTCATGTCTGTTGAAAGATGAAAAGTTGTCTCTTGGGAATTAGAGACCCTTATGTAACTTCTCTATATAAAGGCGCCTCTCCACCAAAGGAATGCAAGCAAGAAATAATAGAGCAGTGGACGTAGGCATATTGGCTGAACCACTTTAAAAATTCATGTCCCTTTAATTACTTTTTCATTTTGATTTCTAACACAGAGAACTCTACGGCGCAACCAAAGGTTTCAAGGAGGAGTTGGGGAAAGGAGGGTTTGGCAGTGTCTACAAAGGTGTGCTTTCCAGGAGCGGAATCGAGGTTGCAGTTAAGAGAGTATCGCATGGTTCAAAGCAAGGGATGAGGGAGTTTGTGGTGGAAATATCAAGCCTGGGGAGGATGAGGCACAGGATCGTGGTCCAATTGCATGGTTGGTGTAGACGATGCGATGACCTGCTCCTGGCTTATGAATTCATGCCATATGGGAGTATAGACAATTTTCTTTTTGATGTGAAAGGTAGAAGCCTGAGTTGGGAACAGAGGTTCAAGATTCTAAAGGGAATTGCTTCCGGCCTGCTGTATCTTCATGAAGAGTGGGAGCAAGTGGTTGTGCACAGAGATGTTAAAGCAAGTAACGTGTTGTTAGATGGTGATCTAATGGCAGGTTGGGTGATTTTGGTCTTTCCAGACTCTATGAGCATGGGCCACCCCAAGGCAACCCAAATCGTTGGGAGTTTTGGGTACATGGCGCCGGAGTTCTCCAGCACCTGGAAGTCCAGCACGAGTGCCAATGTCTACTCTTATGGTGCTTTGCTCCTAAAGGTGGCCTACGGAAGGAGGCCTATTGAGCCGGAGAGACATTGTGAAGAGATGTTCTATTGGAGTTAGTCCACTCTTTGTGGAAGGATGGACGTATACTGGACGCCATGGGCAAAAGGCTTGGGAATAGCTACGTGGTGGAGGAAGTAGAGTTGTGCTGAAGCTTGGCATTCTCTGTTCACAGGCTGCACCTGAATCAAGGCCAATCATGCGGCAATTAACTCAGTATCTTGACCATGACGCCTCATTACAATCTAGAATGCCAGAATCTTGTTATTCAAGACGATCCAGGCTTGGACCAAATAATTGTGTAGTACCCTTCCTCTGAGAACCTGTCACCAACTTTAGGAAACTCAGGCCTGTAACCTATGAACACAACTGCAGCACGTCGTTGCAGACACATCAATCGAAAGTCATAGATCAGTAAATCATTTCGCAAGTTGTCAAATACAGAATACCATGCTTTGCTTTAGGTTCTTCATGTCTGGTTCGCTATAAGATCTCTCATGTCGTTATTTTTGGAGCCGAGTGCGAGCCCATACCCCGTTTCTCTACTCTTTGTATAGGCTTGGCCTACAAAATGTTTGTATGATTTTATACCAGCAGTGTAATATAAAATAAACTAATTACCTAATGACGATCGTTTTTTTTTTCTGTTTTAGTTTTTTCCTGAATCAAGGGTACAGAATAGATTATCTCATTTTTCACATTAATTTATCTTTGTTTTCTCGCTGTGCATTTTAGATGTTTGAATGTATACTTGTGATATTGCTATAAATATAAGGTCATTTTTTCTTTACCATTATATAATTTCTATTAATTTTCATGTTATTTTTATTTATTTATTTGTACTTCCTATACTACTAGTGTTCACTTGTAATTTCTTTGCTTCTATAGTTACTTTGTAAGCGTATGCTTCTTGGATCAAAGAACAATTAAAGAAAACTAGGAAGTATTTCAAACTTGTAAGAAATCTAGGGTCAGTAAATAACACCAAATATGTGTTGGTGGTACTAGCGGTAACACCATGCATCAGATGACTAAAAGGAAAAGAGTAAAAATTGTCGAGAATGTATGAATTTTCTACTGCTTATTGATGATCAACATGCTGCAGGCGTTGCCAACCTACAAGAAAGGTCAGCTGGTAAAGGATGTGTGCACATGAAGTATATAGGTTACATGTTTTCTCATTCAAGCAAAAAACTGCTGGGGGTGCAAACACAGGTCTCCTTCTTAGTTATGTTATGCCCCAATTTTATCCCATTTTCCACATAACTTGATTCTCCATCTTGTGTTGATCTTCATGGCTGGCTTCTATTTGATTGGGATGGTGTCCAGGTACTTGGCTACAGATTTGCTTCCCTTTGTTTTTCTGTATCTAAGATTTCAAGTATGAATTGACGGAGCCAACCAAGTAGATAAAACTTGATAATCATAGTGTGAAATATAATTTAGGTGATGGATTTATGCCTTCTCATTATTCATACAGTCGACTCATGCTTCTTTTGTTGGTAATAAACAATAAAGGAACACAAGAGAGCACTCATACAACTCACGACTCCCATAAGGCTACCTTGGCACACTTTACACGATACAAATGGCACAAACCAATGCACCTATTTATAGGCTACCTCAAGACACTCAACTTATAACTCATAAACCTCCACACTAATGGTCATTACAAACATGATATTAAAAGATATTAAAAAATAAAAACCTCCCCATTACCACAATTTATTATGTCATAACTATTGACATTAAACTCTTAATTCACTATGCCATAACACTGTGACATTAAAAAAAAACTACAATATTTATTCCACATATTTACTAAAATTGTTTGCATCATATTTTAACACTCTTATTTGATGCAAAACTTGATACTCCAAGAGATGACCTGAATTTTACGAACTTTGAATGGTTGAGTGCTTTCGTAAATCTGTCTGCAACTTGATCATTTGTTGAACAATATTTCATTATTATCATTTCATCAATAACAGCTTCAAGACAAAGTATGACACAAATGTGTTTAGCTCTTCTGTGGGATACCAGATTATTTGTCATGATGATTGTTGCATGATTATCACAAAAAAGTTCAGTCGCCTCATCTTGTTTTTGTGCAAGTCCCTCAAAATTTTTCGAATCCAAATAGCTTGACATGCAGATGTGGTGGCTGCAATATACTTGCTTCAGAAGATGATAGAGTTATAGTTGTTTACATTTTAGACATCTACTACAAAGCCCCCGATCCAAGAATAAAAGCATATTCACTTGTGCTTTTTCTGTCATCAACAAAACCAGCCAGAAGCTGTCAAAAAAGCCAATTAACTTAAAATTGGAATTAGATCGAACCAAATCCTATAGTTAAATGTTGATCAGATGTAACAAAGGATCTGTTTTGCTGCTCCAAAATGATGTATTGATGGACAATACAAAAACCTTGAAATCAGACTAACTGGGTACACAATATCTGGGCGTGTCTATGTGAGGTACATTAATTTCCAACTGGACTTCCGTATAACTTCTCATCAGCTTTCACAGTACCATCATTTATCGTTAACTTCTCATGAGAGTGAAACATAATTTGCATAATAACACATTAAATTTCTGAAGTATGTTAAAAACATAGTCTTCTTGAGAAATAAAAATTCCATCGTTGTTCTGAGTTTTTAGTCTATTGAACCTGAAGTTCAAGAACATAATGTAACAATCCCAGATATGACATGTCAAATTCACACGTCATGATTATCTTAAATTTTTCAATGAGAATATTAAAGGAATTGTATAAATGATGTTATCTACATAAACACATACTATGAGAATATCATTACATATTCCCTTTATGTATAAGTGGGTTCACTTTCGCTTTTGTGAAAACCATTATGCATTAAGTATGTATCTAGTCTCTCATACCAAGCTCATGGTGCTTGCCTAAGTCATAAAGAGTTTTTTCAATCCTTGTACCTTCTCTTCTTTTCCATTAATAACAAATCCCTATGGTTGGCAAACATATACTTCTTCTTTAAAAAGCCATTTAAAAATGCAGACTTCATATCAAACTAAAAAAACTAACCATTTCGTATGAGAAGAAATGCTAAAATGATTCTAATAGTTTCAAAACATGCAATAGAAAAAAAAGTTTCTGAAAATTTTACCCCATATATTTGAGCATACATTTTTGCGACAAGTCTTGCTTTATATTTTTGCATGCTTCCATCAACATTGTATTTTATTTATATAGACCTATTTTAACACCAATGGCATTTTGGCCATCTGGTAGATCTACAAGTTTCCAAGTGTCATTCCTTTGAATGGCCATTATTTCTTCTTCCATGGATTTCTCTCATTCTTGTTTTCTGCAAACATCTTCAAAACATGTTGGTTTTGTAACCATCAAAGCAAGTGCACAACTATAAAGATTATCAATTCTCTTTACCTTTCTTCAAGGACTATCACTATCCATAATGGGTCTAATATTTTGGTTTCTTTAGCTCTCCAAGGAAATGATGTTGTTGGTGGAGGCTGAGATTCATCTTTTTCAAATTAGTTTGGTTCATTTAGGTCATTTTCAATAACCAAGTCTATTTTTGTTAACTTACTTCCAAAAACTATTTTCATCAAAAATAACATCTCACCGAATAATAAGTTTCTTGGTATCAGGGTTATACAATGATACCCTTTCGTAACATCTGAATATCCAACAAATATACTTTTTCACTTTTCTTGTCCAACTTAGTATGCTCACTTGAATCAATTAAAGCATATGAAATACATTAAAAAACTCAGAAATTAGTTACATTAGGTTTGTGTTTCCACCAAGGTTAATAGGGTGTTCGATTGCGTATTGTTTTAATTGCTATGACATGTTGCACCTATGAACTTGTATGGATCAAATCATTATTGACAGACATGAATATCCTAGTTAGTCAACCCATGGAGCTCAAATGTGACAACATGGCAGCAATGCATATAAGTGTGAATCTGATATTTCATGAAAGAATTAAACATATAAAGTGGACTGCAATTTTGTCTGTGAGAAGATTCAAAGCAAATAAATATTCACCACATGTTAGCAGTTGAGTTCAACTTGCAGACATTTTTACCAAGTCCCTACACTGTGATCAGTAAAAGAAGATAATTGACAAGTTGGCGCAGATTAGCACCTGCACTCCAACTTTAAGGAGAGCATGCTAGTATATACCATTGAAGTTCCCTGTCTTTTTCATGTAATCCTCATTCCGTTGTAGGAGGAATATAGTTTTGGGCAAGGTCATGTCAGTTTCCCAGTAAACAAAAAAATGTTTCTTCCTTGAGTAGGAAGGGTGCCTCCTACTCATTATACTTTGATGAGGGCCATTCCCTTTAATGGTCATCATTGTAATGGTGAAAGAAGGTGAATGAAAAGTAGCAGTGTAAGATTTCCTCACTATGGATGTAGACTGTATTGCCTAACCACACAAGGTTGGTGTGCTTGTGCTAATTGCTTGAATAGATCTCTTTTAAGAAGATAATTTATGATGGTTCCCTATTATATAAAATAGTTATATATTTTTTTCATTAGGGGCTGTGAAGTTTAAGGACTCCCATTTCAAGAAGCAGATTAAGGTTAAAGGACAACGACTCACACCCTACGTCAAGGGAGTACCATAAGCTACTGATCTTGAAGACATCAACCCATGGTAGACGTGACATAAGCATGAGGATATCTAACTAGAGCACTTGTGTATCATATATATACTATACTAGTTTAGTTAGTAGTTAATTACTTTGCTTTCATTTATTTTTGTATACTTCATCCATGCATTGACCAATTGTGTTTTAGTGGTGAGTAGTTTTGTTAGACAAATGGATGTTTCAAGCATCTTATTTGGGGCTACTCAACAAGTAGTGCTTTGAGTAATCATAATTATGGTTCGTTGATGATGTAGAAAACTACATTTTCTATAAACACAGTGGTGGTGCATACTATAAAATCGTACCTGACATCAATATGTTTTGTCATCTCATGATACAACTAATCTTTGGTCAAGTGAACGACACTTTGACTATCGTAATAAATAATCAACTTTTCTTGACTTGTATAAAGTTACGATAACATGCCCCTCAACTACTGCTTACAAGATTGCTTCAAGTCATATAATGATTTCTTTAGAAAATACGCATGATTATCTTTTCCTTCAACAACAAAATCTTCAAATTGATGCATATATATATATATATATATATATATATATATATTATATAATATATATATATATATATAATATATATAATATATACATATATATATATATATTCTTTTAATAATTTACCAAATAAAAATGTTATTTTAACGTCAAGCTATTCTAATTTCATATCATACATGGCAACTAAAGCAAGTATAGAACTATGCTGATCAACAAGAGAAAAAAATATCACTAAAATTAGTTTCTTCTACCTAGTTGTAGCCTTTTGCAACTAACCATGCTTTGTCCTTTGCATCTACTAACTGTGAGGTACCTTCCTTTTTCTTAAAGACACACTTGCAAAAAATTATCATCTTGTCCTTAAGTAATTTACAGGCTTTCATGTTTGATTTCTATGCAGAGATTCAATTTCTTCATGCATCACAACTAGGGCTGAACACAAGCCAAGGGGAGTTCATGAAAAGTGGTAGAGGTATTCAGCAAGGTAGTCTTTTATCACCTTTTCTTTTTTTGATTTGATGGAGAATTTTTCAAGGAGGTTCTAGGAAGAGGTGCTCCTAAGTATGGCTCTATCCCGTATGTTGATGATGTGTTGTTCTTCATGAAGGCTAATGATAAATTGCTAAGACATTTGCTGGGATGTCTAAATGAATTTAATAGAGGATCAGGTATGCAGATCGAATTTTGTATCAAGGAAGGCTCCAACATACTGACTGGAAGGAAGGGTAGTTTCTATTGGAGTATTTAGGACTGCCTCTATCCCCATATAGGCTAGAGGGAAATGTTTGGGCCCTTGTGGTTCTCAAAGTTCAGAAAAAATTGTGCTTATGGAAAGGAAGGCTATTGTCGTTTGAAGGAAAAAATTGCTTGATCATTTTTTTCTTCACACTCTTATATATATAGGATGATGGTTCTATTAATATGCACGGAATGCCATAGTTAAAAATTTAAAGATGCTCATGTTGGGTTTTTGTGGGATAATTCAGAAGTTGGCCATAGATCCCATTTGGTTGCTTTGGAGGTTTTGGCTAGACCTCACTTGGAGGAAGGAGTTGGTTTTTGCAGATTAAAAGATAAGAATGTGGGTAATCTTGCTTTTTTGGGATATAAGGCATTGACTGAGGATAATACATGGGCAAAACACCTGTAGACAAAAAGTATCTTAGTCTTATGAGTGCTTGGACTTGCAGGATTGAAAGCAAAGAGTCTCTAATTTGGAAGGACATTATGAAAATATGGAAGAGGGTTTGTAACAATATTTGTT
Organism: Nymphaea colorata; assembly: GCF_008831285.2. Lineage (NCBI taxonomy): Eukaryota > Viridiplantae > Streptophyta > Magnoliopsida > Nymphaeales > Nymphaeaceae > Nymphaea > Nymphaea colorata. The sequence goes on from NC_045144.1 coordinate 975,391, forward strand.
GGCAGGTGAAAGATGGAAAGAAAGCCAATTTTTTATCTGTGGAATAATGGAATTCTATTGGAATGCATAGAGTTTATTAACTCAGCTGAAATACACTCCAAAGAAAATCAGTATACATTAGATGTATTATGAAATATTTTTTATATCAGGCCTTGCGTGAAAGATTAGAAGTGGCTAGGCATGCTGGAACTCGTGGTGGAGCAGAGCAATGCTGGAATTCGTGGTGGAGCAGTGCAACAACTATTTGTTATAACAGAAAATATCTTTTTAAGAATATTCTTTTGTTTTTAGTATATAAAGCACAGTTGTGCTCATTGTAAAGTAGTGCAACAGAAAAGCACAAATAGAAAAATAGAAGTTCTCTCTTTCCTTTATGGTATCAGAGCTCGAGAGAGCAGCATCCATGGCGTCTCCCATTGCAGCAGCAGTCACAAACTAGAAGTACTCCTACCCGTCCATGCTGAATGTGGCAAATTTTGTGTCCATAAAACTCTCCCAAACGAATTTCCTTCTCTGGAAGACCCAGGTTCTTGGTTTGATCGAGAGTCAAGATTTGCAAGGATTCATGAATGACGAAATCTTTGTTCCTGATCAGTACATTATCAATGAAGATAAGCGAGAGATTAACCCAGACTACTTGCAATGGAAGAAATCGGACCGACTCCTACGTGGGTGGATCACGGGCACCCTATCTGAAGAAGTCTAGGGCTCGTTGTTGGTTTGAAAACATCAGAATAGGTATGGAGGACACTTGAGGAGGCATACGCTTTGGATTCTCAAGAAAGAGAATGTTGTCTGCTACAAAAATTGCAGACACACAAAAAGAAGAATATGATTATGGCTGATTACATACGGATTTTCAAAAGTATTTGCGATGAATTGCAGGCCATTGGATGACCGGTGAATGACCATACAAAGGTCTTTCTTCTCTTAAATGGATTGGGGCCTGAATATGAGTCGTTTGTGACATCAATGTTGAAGCCCCCAATTCCTGTTTATAAGGACGTTATACCATTGCTACAAAGCCACGAAACATTGAAGTCACTCAATCAATATGAAGGAGAAATCCAGCACCAATCTGCATTTTATGCCCAAAGTCAGATGTTCTATGGTAAACATGGAGGAAGAGGAAGACAATACTTCTCTTCTCAAGGCAGGGGGTTTTATCCATATAACCGTGGGCAACAAGATAATCAAGGAAACATTGCCAAGGCTTCAACAAATCACAAGAAATTTACAGATGCCAAAAGAAACACCACAGTGAACAAAGAAAAGGGTATGGTATGCCAGATTTGCTTTAAATCGAATCACTCTACTCTTAGATGCTGGCACAGATTTGATAATGCATATAAGGTAGAAGAAGCTGCATAAGCTTTAGCAGCAATAACTATGGTTGATAACCAGGATCATGCCTATTTTCCAAACTCTGGAGCGACTTCGCACATAGCATCATACTCAGGTATGCTTCTGAACACAACCAAATATAGAGGTACAAAAAGAGTTATAGTGGAAAATGGACAGTCTCTTAAGATTACACAAGTTGGAGAAGCAAAAATCGGCTCTAACCAAAATAGTTTAAAATATATTAGAGTTGAAGAATGTTTTAGTTGTTTTGAAATTAGAAGAAATTTGATTTCGGTAAGTCAACTAATAAGAGACTTACCAGTGGATTTTTGTTTTTCGCATGACCATTTCCAAATTAAGATCAGGGAAACAAAGTGAGTGTTAGCTGAAGGACGTCGTCAAGGTGATCTTTACATGCTTGAAGTAGGAATAAAGGAGGCATGTTTTTCAAACCGTCAAAACATAGTCAGTTTGGAGATATGACACAGAAGGCTAGCTCATGTTAACTATAGTGTTTTGAAATTTCTAAATAGAGAAAATCAAATATGTAGTTTGAATGTTAAAGAGAAAAATATATGTGTTGGATGTTCTATGGCAAAATCTTCTCATTTACCATTCTTTACTGCAGATAAACAAGAGACAACCTTTTGATATGCTCCACTGTGATTTATGGGGGCCATCACCAATAGTTTCAGTACAAGGGATGAGATATTATGCAATTTTTGTTGATGATTCCACAAAATATTGCTGGATTTTTTCTCTAAGAGAGAAATCAGATTTTGTGTCTTGTTTTGAGAAGTTTATTGTATACATAAAGAATCAGTTCAATAAAATGATCAAGATCATTCATTCAGACGGGGGAACAGAATTTGATAATAATAAAATAAAAAAAACATTTGACAACAATGGAATTCGTCATACAATGTCTTGCCCATACACACCACAGCAGAATGGGCAAGCTGAAAGAAGACATCGAATTGTTACTGAGTTGGGTCTAGCGATGTTATTCTATGCAAATTTACCCCTAAAGTATTGGGTGGATGCGTTTAACACTACTGTTTGGGTTCATAACAGAATTCCTACAACACTCTTGAATATGAAATCGCCTTATGAGAAGCTGTTTGGTGTCAGGCCTGAGTATGATTACATGAGAACATTCAGGTGCTTATGCTACCCATACTTGAGAGATTATGCCAGACATATGCTAGAACCAAGATCATTACCTTGTATATTTTTGGGTTACAACACTTTGCATAAAGGCTATAGATGTTTACACCTTAAATCAGGATGAGTTTACATCTCCAAGCATTGCATATTTGATGAACACAGCTTTCCATGCAAGAGTGTGGTAGACACAAATGTTGAAAATGTTAGAACTCTGTACGATGCTAGGTTTCCTGAAAATGAAGAAACAAAGAAATACTTGGGCGCCAAGACACAAGAACAAGAACCTATGTTTGTTTTGTCAGAAAGTGAAATAGCCAAGATGCATGGAATAGAGGAAGTGGTTGGTGATGAACATAACCACAATACTTCAAGCTCTCACATCAGAAGTTTGAACATTAATGAGCAGGAAAACAACAACTCACAGGAGACAGACACATTTGCAAATGAGCAAAACCTGAAGTAGGCATAACACCAACTCTCATACAGTAGATTGAGACACGTTCGATGCATGGAATAGTTAAGCCCAACCCACTATACCTACTGTCATGTACATTACTTCCTAAAGAACCTGATTCTATCAAAGAAGCCTTATCACATAGAGGTTGGGCAGCTGCCATGAAGGAGGAGATGATGCTCTTAAAACCACTGAAACGTGGGACTTCGTTCCAAGAAAACATGCAAAACACATCATTGGATGCAAGTGGGTTTTCAAAACCAAAGTTAAAGTGGATGGAAGCTTGGATATGTTGAAGGCGAGGCTTCTGGCAAAGGGCTACAACCAAATACCAAGAGTGGACTTCATTGAAACATTTTCACCCTTTATTAAGCCTACAACAATCAGAATTATATTTACTGTTGCCTTGTCAAGAAAATAGAGGATACATCAAATGGACATCAAGAATGTTTTCCTCCATGGCGAACTAGATGAACCTGTCTTCATGGATCAGCCACCAGGATTTAGAGACCCAAATAAGCCTAACTACGTTTGTAGACTAAATAAGGCTTTATATGGGCTGCGTCAATCTGCAAGAATGTGGTTTGACAAATCCAGCAACTTTCTGACAAATTATGGATTTTTCTGCAGTCCAGTAGACTCATCGCTGTTCATTTACAAAGGCGAGCATGGAACCATATTGCTGCTTTTATACGTTGATGATATTCTAATTACTGGTGATAGACAAGATATAATCACAAGTTTTATTGCAGATATCAGTTCAGCTTTTGCTATGAAAGATCTAGGAGATGTCCATCACTTCCTAGGCATGCAAGTACAACAAGAAGAAGATGCCATATTCTTAAATCAAACAAGATATGCAAGGAAATTCTTCAACATGCAAACTTGAGTGATTGTAAGCCTAGCAACACACCTATGGCAGAAACTCCTCATTGCAATCAGTCGAGCCCATGTTTCCAAGTTGCCACATTTTTTCGAAGCATAGTAGGTTGTCTGCAATATCTTACCTTCACTCGTCCAGACTTGGCATACAGTGTCAATTTTGTGTCACAGTATATGCAATCACCATCTCAATTCCATTTTCAATTAGTTAAGAAAATTCTCAGATATGTGAAGGCCACTATAGAACTTGGACTCTGGATACAACCAACTGATTGCATGCTTCTTCAAGGGTACTTTGACACTGATTGGGCTGGGTGTCCAATCACCCGACATTCAAGAACTGGATATGGCATTTATCTTGGGCCAAACTGCGTCTCATGGTCTGCTAAGAAACAGCCGACAGTAGCACGTTCAAGCTCAGAAGCAGAGTACCGTGCATTAGCCTCGACAGTAGCAGAGATGACTTGGATCACTTATATATTGCGTGATATTGGGGTTAGTCTATCCAAGACACCAATATTGTACTATGATAATATGTCTGCATTACACATGACCATTAACCCAGTAATGCACAGCAGGTCCAAACACATTGAATTGGACTACCATTATATCAGAGAAAGAGTTGCATCCAAACTCCTTGAAACCAGATATATCCCTTTAGCAGAACAGGTGGCAGATATCTTCACAAAACCATTGGGACGAGCTCGATTTCTTTATTTAAGGAACAAACTTGGACTAAAGCTACAACACCCAATCCAGTTTGAGGGGGGATATTAACTCAGCTGAAATACACTCCAAAGAAAATCAGTATCTGTTAGATGTATTATGAAATATTTTTGATATCAGGCCTTGCGTGAAAGATTAGAAGTGGCTAGGCTTGCTGGAACTCGTGGTGGAGCAGAGCAACGCTGGAATTCGTGGTCGAGCAAAGCAACAACTATTTGTTATAACAGAAAATATCTTTTTAAGAATATTCTTTTGTTTTTAGTATACAAAGCACAATTGTGCTCATTGTAAAGTAGTGCGACAGAAAAGCACAAATAGAAAAATAGAAGTTCCCTCTTTCCTTTAGAGTTACACAATCTCGTTAATTAGCAGGAAGATCTTAAGGTCAACATGGAAAATGCACTGCTGAGATATAAGGGGGAAGCCAGATGGAAAGTTTTTGCATCTATAGGAGAAAGGTGTAATGTTGAACTGATCCAGGGTCATGACACCGTATGTTGGCGTAATAATAACCCTCCAATCACATCCAAAAGCCAGATTTGAGAGAGGATTTGAAAAAAGAGTACAACTATTAATTGGAGAAAGAAAATCTAGTTGTCTAGCTCCCTTCCTAGGGCTTGTTGGGTAGTCTATATAGGTAGCTTTGGGGTGTCATGACCCATGTTTTTTGACACCAATTTTTTTTTTATAGATAATAACAGATGAAACATTGTGTCTTATTCCGAACAAACTTGAGCAATGACCAAAACAGAAAACAAATCAAATGCCAACAAAAGAGACACCCTTTTTGACTCCACATAGAACACTTAGACTAAAACAACTAAAGTATCCATAAAGTCCAGACTCGACGTAGTGTCCAGATTGCCAATGCCGGTCCATCACAAAGACTGAGGATGTCACTCCTGTAGCCACGATCTCTCAAGAACTACCTATAGGGATCGAAAGAAGAGTCAGATTTCTTTTGAGTATGGAAACATCCAGTCATTCATGGAACATGGTCTGACAAAATAAGTTTAGAATTATGTTAAACAATACATATGGGGACTTTATGGTCGATGTTCGTAAGTCATCAATCCATAATGCACCTTAGGGTTAGATCTTATCATTATGAATGAGGTGTACCTGACCTCCATATGTTTGCAGAACTACAACCGTGGTCCATTAACAATGATCATGGTCATCGTGACGAACCAACAACAAAAATCCCTATAGGCACAACTCACAGGTTGCACAGATTATATCTTCACCATGCGATCCCAACTGAACAAGGGTAACCTGAAGTGAACCCTCCTGAGATATCCCAGATCGCCGCTGCAACAGCAGGGTCCATCCACCGGTGTTACCCAAAGTGGTAGACCGGCCCCTCTAGGCACTCGGGTTGAGGGATCAGGAGACGCCCTGCTCTCCAACCAAAAGCATAACAAAATCCCGAGCCCTTGTGCCGCCCAATACCCTATGGGTCATCAAGCACAGACGGAGGAGTGTGCGACTAAAGTAAGCTCGTGCGCATCACCATCTCCCTAGACAAACCAACTACTAGACCAAAGTTCATGCTCGCACTCGCATGTACCATTGTATAAAACATAGTCCACGCCTTGTTCTATGCATTCAAATGTGAGGGTTATCCTTACTAGACATAGTTTATTAACTCTCCCGAAAGCCAACTTTAGGCCCCAATCCCAAAACAAAACCAGTCTAGCCAATTTAAATTCCCAAGAATTAGGGACAACCACTATAACATACACATCAGGTATACACTACCAAACTTTGTTTATTTATGGTCCTTTATCAAGTCGTATATATGTGTATCCACTGGTATGGAATACACCTCATACATTCATATATCTCCTTGTACATATATATATATATATATATATATATATATATATATATATATATATATATATACACTAACGATTCAGGCTATTGTCCCCTCACAATTTGTTCATATTTGAGGGCACAACCAACTTAATTTAAGTACATGAGATAGCAACGTTTGAGTTACCTCAGCTCTTTGTTAAAGAACTGTAGCGTTTATATACAATTGTTTATTACATCTCTAGCTATTTTTTTTTGTTTCCTCCACTACTGGAATTTCTTTGTTCTCAGTAGTTGCTTTCAACATTTTACCTTTGTATTCATGTTTATCACTTTTAGTAGGAAGAACCAAATGTCCAAGTTAACTACACCGATCTCTGAAACCACATCTTTTACAGTTTTTCTCCATTCAGCCCCACACTGCACACACCCTACAATAATACCTTAACTCTTATGGAGCTTGGTGGTTTCAGCCAACAGTTTCAACCAGATATTTTAGAAGTTTGATTGTCGACTTCTACTAGTTTCCATTTGGTGTATTCTCATTTCCTGTCCTGAAAATTTCTGTAAATTTTTTATCCTGATTCTATTTCTGGTTCCCCTGTTCTTGTTAGTTTTGCTTATTGAATGAATTTTCTGTATTAGGCAAAACAACAATTCCTTTGATGACATTCCTAGGCTAACCTTACTCAAAAAGGTGATTCTATCTCTTTAGATTCATCCCATTGATCTCTTCTTGTTAATTCGTAGATAACATGAGAATATTACTGTTCTTTAATCAAATCTGCAGGTTTACTAAATAATTTTTATTTCCAACCATTCTAAGCATGTGCGGCTACTCACTGTTGCTCAGCATGTCATCAAGGGATGACTGAGTATTTCAGAATTTCCTCACCCAAATCAGATTGAGTTCTGTTATGTGTTATTATATAAACATACCAATGTATAAGAGCTGCGTGCTTCTATTACGATTAAATATTCCCCTACATATCTAGTATTACTAACTTCAACTGAGTGACAATCATAGAGTACGAAGCAGTCCCCTGCTAAGTAGGCCTTGTATCAATCGTGTTATGTTTTGCATAGGTCTAGTTAATGTTGATGCAAGACTCTCTCTTTTTCTTTCTTGTGTTTTGTTATGATTTAAACACTAACATAATGAATGAGATCCTTAGAAGGATATGACAGAAACATAATAGCTAAGAGACATGGTTGATATATCCTACTCCTACTGAATTTTGGTGATATACATCTACAGTTTCCTATCATCACCAGACCCATTCACGAAGGAACTTACCACCCATATCATTTCAACATGCAAGCACATTTGTATTCAGTCCAGCTACTGCAACATATATCCCGCAAATTGAATTCACAGCTACATATAAGTATGTATAAGTATATACTGAAGATCTATATGTGTACCTTATATATAGATGCATATATATTTATATATATATACAGATCTTCATAAGAACAGGGGTTTTCCCTGTTGAACTTACAACTAAGTGCCAACAGCCTACTTATTACTCTAGGCCTGTTCGGATACACATTACATATTTACTTATATGCATCTATATTTCCTGAGCATAACATACATGAACTACATGCTGATGTCTGATTATCCCCATACCTTATTGCTTCATGCTGCAGTCAATTCAGTCCACCAAGAGGGCTGTCGTTCCAAGGTAGTCTAAAATGATTTCTTTGCAAAACATGCATTCTCATGTGTAATTTCAGCCCCACCAAGTAGAATTCTCCTTGCTTATTATATATATACCTACCTATACAGATAATTTATAAAAGAAACTATATAACACTTACCAGGGTCTCTCTAACTGTACAGCCCCTAATTTTTTACTATCAGCACCATAGCTCCATAGCTTTCTTGATCCTCCAAGCTGCGGATGATAGTCATGTGGACCAGTTCCTCTTTGCTCTTGATCTTCACCCAAGATGCAGGAAAAACAAGGGTTAGCTTTCACTTTTCCCCAATTTCTAGTTGCTGAAACCCTAACCTCTATGGCTGCAGCAAATAGGAACCTAGAATGCTGCAGTATAGGGTTAAATAGACCCTCTTCAAGGCCTCCAAAACTGCCATATGAATTTTGTAGTCTCTCTCAAGGGAGAAATAACCTTTCAATTTTTTACTATTTCTTTTAATATTTCAGTTACTTCTTCCAGCCAGGTATATGTTTAGTAACCCGTTTCCTTCCTTTCCATAACTGCCCCTCTATTATGTAGTTGATAGTTTCAACTATTTTTAAGAGTCATTTAAATCTACCATTTATAACCTGTACCTATATTTATGTTTTCACAATAATTAAAGAAAAAGAAAAATTCGTGGGAGTTACATGGGAGGCTACCCACGGAAGTTAGGGCACAACATTTTGGCCTAAACTTGGCATCGATCTATTTTATATGCAAAAGACATGTAGACATTCAAGACCATGTGTTGTCTACTTGCTCCTTCACTGCTAATATTTGGGCTTTTGTGGCTGCATGATTTGGCATTGGTCGGAAGCCAGTTAGGGACATTTGCGCTAAGATTGTGTGGTGGTTTAACAAAAGACTGCTATGCAAAGAGATGAAGAAATGTTGGGAGGTTTGGTTTTTAATCTTGTCGTTTGGAGAATATGGTGTTTTAGAAACAAGGTTAAACACCAGAATGTGTGCAGGAAAACAAGAGAGGCAAAAAAGAAGGTTTGGAATGCCTGTGTTGAAGTGATATTAAAGCAAGATTGGCCACTACATGTGGAGTGAGCGATTCAATTGTGGAAAAGAACTAGTATTTTTAGTTTTTTACCCTTTTTTGGCTTACTAAGAATTTGTTGGGTTGGGTCATAAAGTTGACCTTCATGAAGGAAGGAGCAAGGAAGATTCTATGCAGGGCTTCTTTGGAAAGATAGTTCCATGAAAGGAGTAAACTCTTGGTGGATAATAATAGGGGGGCCAGTTTTGGATACTGCTTATTTGAATTGGATATTTCCGCTAATAGTTTAGGATAATTCTTGTATATTCTTGAAATCTAATAGTGTAGCATGGAAGTCTTCATTGCAGAAATTTTGGCCGCAACCAATTTTTGACCTTTGATGTAATCAGAGTTTAAATGTCAGGCATGGCCAATTTATAGGACGTAGTATCAGGTTAACTGAAATTCAAGGTAGGGTTAGCTTTTTGCAGGATCATATTTCCGTTTTGTATGATTTTCTATATTGAGGAGCTAAGAGCTTCTTATTTAATTTTTCGATTATTTAAATTTCACTCTGGTATTTGTGCTTCAAATCTGCAGCCTTTTAAGTGAAACTATGTCAATTAGGAACTTGATCTCCCCCATCTAATTTCTTAGAATTGACAGTCTAGATGATTCCCATTAAATATGGTATATGTGCACATGGTAGCTACCTTTTTCAATGTGTGCGTATGTGTGCCAAATGATTCCCATTAAATTTGATATGTGAGCATATGTAATTACAAGTTTCGCAATATATACATATATATATATATATATATATATATATATATATATATATATATATTAAACTAATAGTTTATGTTGGTGGTTATTTTTTTATTTTGTGTTGTTTACAAGTCTACCAAAAATGCATTTGCAACATCTAGTTATTTGGCCGTAAATTTTAGTGAGGGTACACCTTTTGCAATAGTTTTGAGTGATAAAAAAAAAAAAAAAAACATCCGGCGGAGGAAAGAAATGATGGTGAGAATGATAGACCCGTGGTTTGAGAAATGGAATCACCCTGAGGGGTTGGGGAAAGCTCACAAGGCCTTGCCTGATCCCGACGATCGTTCAAGGGAGCGGGAAGGTCTCAAAAGGATGAAGGAGGCTGGCGTGCAGGGCATGGCAGGGAATCAGTGATATAGTTCTTGGGCGGTGATCATCAAAAGTGCAGTAGGCAAAGAGGCGGATTGGGAAGATGCGTTGGATATCCCCGATCTTGGCATTCATAATGTTAATGGATATCGGGCCTTGGTGATTTCTGATGAGATTCATGAAAGAATGGTGCTGCCTTTCCGAGGTCTGCGATTGGGTCCCTAGTTGGGGAAATCCTAGGGTTCAAGTGCATATATTGGAAAGCTTTGAACATTTGGAATCAACTCCCTTTACAATGTTGCAGAAGGGATTGTTTCTCATTCTAGCATCGTCTAAGGGGGCGTTGGTGGAAATCTTGTTGCCTATAAAATGGAAAGTTCATGATATGTATTTGGTAATTAGCAAATGGGAATCGGGGAAGCCAATGAAGATGAAGGCGGCCTCTAGTGTACCAATATGGGATTGTTTGCCAGATATGCATATTTTGGCAGGTATTGAAAAGCTGATTGGCGGCCACTGGGTGGCTGAAGACAATTTAACTAAATAATTTGCAAGGAATCGATTTGCTCGAATATGAACCTTTGTTCCTTTGAATTTTTCTCTTGTCAATTCTATGTGCATAGTAGATGGTGATTGTGTTCTTGAGCAATTGGAGGAATACGAGGCAAGAATTAGGTTCTGTATTAGATGTGGGATTTCTTCACATTGTGAAGGGGCTTGTCCTCAGGTACAGGCAGCTTCCCCCTCTCATTGCTTCCTTTAATCCTCGAAAGTACTTGCTCTAGTAGTTCATCCACTAATTGACAAGTGGACCCAAGTCAAGGTGGTGAGACGTAAATCGAAATCTGGTTGGTCTCAGATTAAAGGAAGCAATCAGAGGGGGAATATGTTGTCAGTGCTTGGTAATAAAAATCAAGATGCGCCACAAACTGATCTTGATAGGGAACAACCAGATCTCTGGAGAGAAAAGGAGGAATAAAAGGGGTGTGGAGATGGGTGGAATATCATCTATGGCATAAGACTTTGAGGGAAAATCAGATGTGGGTTTGAATCCTAATGGTGGGGAATTGGAGATGGAGATTTTCTATGGTGAGGAGCAGACTGGGTCAGATAAGAACATAGAGGATCGAACACTAAGTTCAAACATGGTTGTACATGTTGTGCAAGATAAGAGTTCCAAAAGTAAGAATTCTAAAGCCAGCAGGAAGAAACCTCTTGCTAACAAGGAGTTGAGTATGTTGAAGAAGAAAGGAAATACTAAGAATCATAATTATGTTCTGAAAGAAAATTAAGAGGTGAATGTTTTGCCTGGGGGACAAAATATGAAATTCAACCTAGCAGCAGGAGAGGAGAATATCGTAGGGGTATCTAACCACTAGGGGACAAACTTGTAATCTCTAATCAAGGATGAAAGTGGTATTATGGAACGCCAGGGGATTGTCCAGTAAGGCTGCACAAACACACTGACTGAATCTGGTTAGTCATGAGAATCTTAATATTATTTTCTTCTTTGATTTGATGCTAACTGAAGAGTGTCCGTTAAGCTTTTTTAGGCGATTTCAAAATTTTGATATGGAATCTCATACTGAAGTAGAAGGTAAATGGGCTAGGATTAGTTGTGCCTAGAAGAAAAATGAGTTTAAATTTCTGAGTTGTCGGTTTAATTTGTGTTGAAACGATTGTATCTGCATGGAAAAGACAAGAGGGAAGAGGATTGATGTCATTGGGGTCTATTTGCATACTGATTTTAGGGACAGACATGGCCAGTGAATTATGTTGGCGGCTATGTTGACGGGCAGGCATAGTCCAATGCTGATCTTGAGGGATTTTAATTCAGTCAGAAAATCTTCTAAGAAGTTGGTAGGGCCTCGGCATTTTTGGCTTGCAAGGCCTTCAATTCTTTCATCCAATTTGTTGGTCTAGAATAATTAATGGATGGGAAAGATTCTTTGCTTGGTTGAATCATCGTAAGTCCGCAGAGTAGTTATGAGTAAAATCAACTGATGCTTCTACAATAAAACTTGAGCTGAGATGTTTGATGAATCACTGAAGTTAAGGTGAGATTTTAGAGCCTCTTTTGATCATGCAGCGTTGGTGGATTTTTCTGTTTCACAGATTCAACGTGAGTTTGGCAAGAAGGTGTTCAAATATTCCTTTCACTGGGACAAACACCTAAGTTGCCAAAATATTATATCTAGATTATGGCAGGTTGAAGACAAGGGCTGCCCTATGATGCAGCCATGTGCGAAGCTGGACAAAATAAGAAAGGGTCTATGCCGCTGGAGAAGGAATGCTTTAGAAAAAGTAGATCTAAAAGTTGATCGTTTGTAGAAAGCGCTGGATGATATTCATTTTTGTGATGATAGGGGTTCAAACCACTGGTTTGAGAAGGAAGAAAAAATCAGATCTGAGCTGAATAAGATCCTGGAAGAAAAAGAGATCTATTGGAAGCAGAGGTCCGACGTGTAGTGGTTAAGGACAACTGGACAAGAGATGGAAATAATAGATTTTTCCTTTCTATGGTGAAAAGGATGGTTCAGAAGAGAAGGCTTGCTGAAACTTCAATTGATGAGGGCTCATTTAATGACCCCATGCAAATTCAAATCAGTTGAAAAAATCATTTAAAAAAAAAAATTCTCTACAGATGACTCAAAAGGATCCCTGCTGAAGATCTATGGCCTGGCATGTTAGTTTCTGATCAGGACAATGAGTATCTGCTTAAACCAGTGACAGAAGAGGAGATCAGACAGGCTGTAATAGGCTAGAAGGTGGATAACTTTTTGGGGCATGAAGGCTTTCCCGATGGATTTTTTCAAAAACAATGGTAAATAGTAGAAGATTTGGTGAGCAGAACTATCATAGAGGGGCCAGTTTGGAAACTGCTTATTTGAATTGGATATTTCCACTAATAGTTTAGGATAATTTTTGTATAGTCTTGAAATCTAATAGTGTAGCATGGTAGTAATCGCTGCAGAAATTTGCAACGGGCCATAATCTGCCTGCTCACATCAGGGTTGTCTGTAGAAGTGGTATCCTTGCTCTCTGAACAAGAGCGGTGGTGAACTGAGTGTCTGTGCTGCTCGTTTGTTATTTTTTTTAGTCATTCATTCTTTCAACTTTAATGGAATAGGGTGATCCTACAACCCGTTTTTCCTTAAAAAAAATAAATCTTTGGCTATAAATGTGGCCAGCTGATTTAAGTTATATACACACACACAGATGCATGCACACACATTCTCTCTATAGACTTAAAACGATATTTTTTAGGATTCACTAGAAAAATGAAAAGAGAAAGAGAAAAGTAGGTGAGCGGAAAAAAGATTGATAAAAACTCAACCCAAAAGTGGGGATGTTTATGTTTTCTGATCGCAATAATCCACCATAGAAATTATTAAAAAAAGAAGAAAGTTAAACCGTAGGGAACAAGAGTAACACATTAATACAAGACATACGTGATTTGACAATATGCTTACACCCATGGGCAAAGGAGGAGCACGATTCTACTATTAATCAAGTCAAATAGAGGCTACAACAAGGCAATACAGTAAAATCCCTCAAGACCCAAATGGGCAATGCCCTGGAGGGAATAGCAAGAAAGAGGGAACTGAAGAGAATGAGATAATACATTTCTCTCTCTCAAAAGGGAAAAATATAAGCTAATACCTCAAGAAATAGCCTCTAAATCAAAGATGGAGCCTTTGTCGTAAATGGCGAGCCAAAATGCTTCTTTCTGCTTTTCTTTCTCACTTTTTTCCCAAGAAATAAACCCCCAGACCCTAATTTGTAAAAGGAAGAGTGCCTTTATGGTTCCCTTTCTTTTCATAACTCACATCATTAGACTTATTTCATTAAAGACTCAAATGTGGAAAATATTTCTCTTATGTGGGTTCAAGGTACACCTAACAAATCTCTTCGAATAAAATCGTACCTGACATCAATATGTTTTGTCATCTCATGATACATCTAATCTTTGGTCAAGTGAATGACACTTTGACTATCGTAATAAATAATCAATTTTTCTTGACTAATACAAAGTTTAAGATAACATGCCCCTCAACCAAATACATTTTTTAATTGCCTCAATGATTGCTATATATTTGGCCTTTGTGTAGATAATACAATAGTAGACTATAAAGTAGTTTCCCAACTGATGGCACAACTTTCAAGAGAGAAAATCAAGCCAATAAATGATCTCCTCCTATCAAGGCTACTTGCATAATCTGAAATCAACATATCCAACCAAGCTATCACTGTTCATACCAAAGTCTCTAATGTATCATCCTCCTCTATCTGTTGCAGGTCGAGGGTTCCTTCTCCTTCCCCTTTTTCAAACCCCGATTCGTATTTTTCATATAGAAATTTCTGATCAACGATAGAACAAGATCCATTTTGCATCATATCTAACTGATTCCTTGGTTCGGACCGAAGAAGCAATGTCACTCGATCATTATCAAACTGACTGCATTCTGTCCTGAAATGACCTGACCCAATAGGGAAATCCCAATTTATTGGGCCTTTCGATAAAATCAAATAGATTGCCATGAGGGCGCCATAGTCTAGGAGCCCAAAGAATCTACTCCACTGCTTGCCTATGGCCTTTTCAGGAGATGATCTATCTACTAACAACATTAATTGCATGCGAAATGTCAAGTCTAGTACAAACCATCACATAATAATGCTGAGTCAGGCAGGCCATAACAACACTAGTTGTATCCTTCTTCAAGCTGTAGCTGTAAGATCTTCTTTTCCAGGCTCCGAGTCTACTTTTGCTTTTTCTGTTTTTCTTTGGTAGTTAAATATACTGGAAGAAGGACTTGTATAAACCAAGTGATTTGACAGTCCTTTTGGCAAAGGTTGAAGAATCTGAGGTATAACCTTCTACATAGTTGACTATTTGCCTTTTCTTTAACTTATACATGAGATATTTACTCCTTTTCCCAAATTCAATTGGTCAATGCGTTTGCAGTCGTTTTTTGCTTTATCTTATTCTGTTTTATTTTCTCTATTATAGGTTCTTCCATCTTTTGCAGGTGAAATACAAAGGAGTGAATGCCTCAGATCTCTGAGGGATATTTCCCTTGCACTTGCTGAGATGCCTGCACGTGGTGATCTAACAGGTGATGTCTGTCACTCGGCAGATGGTTACCATCTCAATGTTAAAGTATATGAGAAGCTGCTATTTAGTGTTTTTGACATACTGGACAAGGGCAAGCTTGCTGAGGTTTTCTTCATACTGAAATCGTTGGCAATGGTTAGATGGCTGAACAAGACTAACTGCAAATATTTCATTTCTCATCTCGTTTTCACAGGAAGTAGGAGATTCTTGAACTCTTGAAATCAATCTGGCAAATTCTAGGAATCACAAGGACTATCCATGGTATATGCTATGCTTGGGTCTTATTTCAGCAGGTATCTCTTTGTAACATATCTTTTGCTTCTGTTGAAATGACTTTTTTTGCATCTACTTGTTTCAGTTATGGGAGTGTGCTGCAGTATCCAAGTTGTTGCATTGTGATATGTTTTGAAAATGAAACTTCTAGAAAAAAGGTTTCTTTCTTTGACTTTCTCTTTTTCTCAACCAAAGCTTTGTAGAAAATGGAAGAAATATACTCCGTTTTAATTCATATTTTTATGAGGCCCTATTTTTAGTGACATTGAATTTGTTATCATGAATACTGAGAGGCCATATATTATCTTTGAGAAGTTTGAATTATGAAACTTTCAAGCATGACATTAATTGTTGAGAAGTGTTTTTCTTTTACCTTTATCAATCCTGTTGTTCTTTATGCAAACATTTAGAAACAATTGATGTTCCTTTTGTTGTCACATTTTTTTGATTCTACTGCAACTAATGTAATGTTTTTCATATTGGCTTTTGTTATAACAGTTTATCATAACTGGTGAACAACGGCTTCTACAACATGCCACTGAAATGCTAAGAAAGATTCCACTAAAATAACAGCGAAGTATGCAGGAAAAGTTTTGAAAGGCCTCTGTTTTCCAATCGAAGGAGAAATAGGGAATCAAGAATTAACATTTATGCATTCTGTCTTGTCACCTATAAAGCAGTGAGCTGATAAGCGTTTGGAGGATAATCATTGCCATTTTTTTGAGGTTAGTCTCTGCTTAGAATGACTCGGTGATTGTATCTCTGAATATGATGGTTGTTGATGAACATACATCGTCAAATACAGGAAGATATTGAGCATGATTATGATAAATCTTAGAGGATTTATAATAAAGCTGCTAAGAGATAGATTGTGCTTGTTCCTAGCCCTTTTGGGGAAGGAACAGAATTTGCTGGGGCAGGTGGGGATCTACCAAGCCAGGAGTTCGAGCCCATGTGAGAGTGGGCTGAATTGTTATAATTGGTATCTGGTTCAACACTGGACCTGCGGTCTTATACGCATAGACATGGTGCCTTAAGGGAGATGAAATTGAAAGTTTAATTCTACATCTAAGATTTTGAAAAACCTTGAAGGATTGATACGAATGCTAGCTAAAAAATAGATTGACCATTCAGGGGAGAAACTAAAACTATTAGGGGGGTGGGTTGGGTCCACTAAACCAGGAGCCCAAACCCATGTAGTAATGGTTTATGTTGTTGGAATTTTAGATGATAGAAAACATGTATTCTAATTGATTGGTGAATTTAGGTAATCACAGTTGGAGCTGATCCAGCTTTCGAATGGTTGTGAATTTTATCTTATTTGGGAACTTGATTAAGAGAGTTGTGATGTCCAGTGGTGCTGTTTCTTTGGATGATGTTGGACTGGATCAAGTCAGCATTGATTATGTTCTCAACTGTGCCAAGAAAGGTTAGGTGACAAAAGATTTATACCGATTCAACTTCTGCAGCCATAAGAGAAAGAAAAAACTTCTTGAAGGGTGTTTGTTCCTGTTTCTTTTTGGAGCTTTTAGGAACTTGCTCTTGTTGCAGGGGATGTGCTGCAATTATCAAAAGTAATCAGAGACCATTATGAAAAAGTCATCCTTCCAGCGACTTGTACACTAATTAGACCATATTCTAATTAATTGACTTGTAGTCTTTTGTAGCTTCTCAATCTGTTTGAAGCATTTAAATGAAGTATTTTGATGGATAAATGTACTAACAAGTGCCTATAAGTAGATAAGTAGACAAACATATCTCTGAACAAACAAGCAAACAAATAAGTAATGTTTGTGTTTATGTGTGCATGCATGTGTGTGTATATGTCTACTTCATTTTCCAATAAGCTGACAAAGCAATTTAGACAGGCTTAAGTGCTGACTGTGTTACATTGGTCTTGAAGTGATCCTGTCAATAAACATAACTAGTTCTGCGACCATCTTTATTTTCTTTTCTTCTACAATATTTTTTTCAAATCAAACCTTTTTTTGTGGTGTTTATTACATTTTGATGGATATGAAACTTCCTTCCAGGGTAAGAAGCTTCTTCTCCCACAGTCTGTCAATAACTGAAATTTGCATAGTTTTTTACGTATTTTCTTGTTCTTTTTGTTTTTTATAGTTTGGGAAATGCTTTTTATTCATTTTTCAATCTGGAAGCTTTTGGTTTGATTTGTGTGTTCTTTTGCATAATGCAGCCATTTATCATTTTATGCTTGTAAATGAAGGGCGCTTCAGCAGAAGAACTGTTTTACTTACTAGGGCAGAACAGTTAAGATCACCTCCGTCACCGTCCGCACCTCTAGTTCCTATTCATAGTGCCAGCACTATTGTGACAAATCTTACAAAGTCACAGTCCTTCATTCACCACCAGTTCAGGAGTTAACAATAGATGATATTGAGGATATTGATAATGAATATGACAATGCTTGACTTAATCAACTCAAGGTTGTAAGACGTCAACGAAATGATGCTCAACTTGATATATATATATATATATACACACACACACACATATATGGGGAGAGAGAGAGAAAAATAGAGTTGTTGAGTGGTCTATCCAGTCATATTTTGTTTACAATTTTTTAAAATTAATTATATAGATGTGTTCTTCATGTCTAAAACTATAAAAACCAACACAAAAATTGTAGTTTTTGGATATACAAGATTAGTTTTATAAGCTAAAAACTTTAACTGCTGATTATTATACTTCTATAAATCTTAGCCACACACTTACATTGTCATTTGTAGATGGATTTATAATGTTTTATTGACCAAGATCACATCCATAGTTGATTTTACCAGAAAAAGATTTAATCATAATTGTGACTAGGCTGTCCAGCTGGTTTCACTCATTCCTTACACACACACACACACACTCTCTCTCTCTCTACAAATGAGAGTTACTTTGTGATATTATCGTGGAGCTGCTTAGGGATAGGCTTGTGTCTGGGGTTCGTCATGCATCGCTGGTCTGAAAGTCTTGTATTTTTTGTGTACTTGAAAAAGAAAAAGGAATTTCTGTTCGCAAAATTGTGCCACTCTAGATGGTGGTCCATCGCGAATCTTTTTCCAAGGTGATAGGCTTTTCCAAAAAGATCTTGAAATGTTAAAGGTAATCTTTTTTAGCATTAATTATTTCCTCTGGAGCATTGGAGAATTTGTTGTTTTATATATGGTTACTAATCCAACTGGGGACATATGCAATGAAGAATGGCTAGTGGGGTTTCGTGTCTCGAGTTGTGCCTCAGCTGTCTTAGGCCTCAACAATAAACCTGAGTTATCTGGTTCTGATTGAGTTAACTGTATTCAATCTTGTCAGGTCTTCTTCTAGCGCACAAACAAGTTCACCTTTGTACAAAATGGTTGGTTGTACGTCTATGCAACTTTTTCCTACTGTGTAGTACATCAACTTGGAAATGAGTACCTTGCAGATTTTCTAGTAGTTATAGAACTCAATTTCATTTCCCAAGTTTTAACCTGAAGTTGGAACTGTTTTTCTTTGCTTATGGGCTTGAGGACTCCCAATCCATTTGGAAATCAACCTGTTATTACTACTAAAGATAATATGTGAGGAGCTACAATCAGACATTGCATCGAAGTTCATCAAAACTTGACTATTAGATGTTTTCTTTTGCATGGGCTGTTCAACCTATGTTGGGCAATTGTCAACTCAAAGTTACGGTGTTCCTTTGATTTGATGATCTTTTCTGTTGTTCTAGGGCTGGATAATTCGTGTGGGTTCTTACTATGGTATGGTGCTTTGTTTGAAAGCATGGGCTTTTTACTAGTTTTATCAGAGCCATCTGCCTAAATTGAAATACTTATTTAGTAATATTAGGTTCCTCCGATCAAGTTTACATGGCTTTGTTTGTCAAATCATGTTGCTCTGAAATCTCATTTCACTTTGGTACAATTTTAATCTATGATCAATTCTCTATCAGTCAAGGAGGAACTTCTTGACAAGTATGTTTTGCTTGCAGCTTTTATTAGTCATTCATTTATGCAGGAATTCTTTATTTCAGGTGGTGATGGTTTGCTTGAGAGCTTGACAGTACGTGCACAGCTGGTCATTAAACTACATGGCCTTGATGTTAGTTTCTTTTGTCACAACATAGTAGTGCAGAGTTGCCGTCCATTGATTGACACTTCGAAGTTTACACCATTATCACAGATATCTTGTTTGTTCCAAAGAAAAGGTGATGTTGATGGTAAAAAAATATGGAAAAAAGCATGATTTTTTCACCAAAACAAATTTAACGTGTTTTTTCCCATGTTTTTTGTTTTTCTTTTTTTTGACGTTAATATCATGGATTACACTTTAAACTTAAACTAAATTATTTATCATGATTAAAACATTTTTTTTATCATAATATTCTAGTTGTTTTTTTATGTCTTGTAGAAGCTTTTTTCTTTTTAAAAAAATTATTTACTCGATATTTCCCAAAAAGAACAACACTGCCACAGAGAAAAACCTCTGCTGTTATTACCCCAAGAACAATACTCGTGACAATGGTTTACACCTTTTGATGTGATAAGGTGAGTCAGCCGCAAAGAGTGGTATGTGCTAAGGTTTGGAAACAAGCTGGAAAGCCCAAGCTATAGGTGTTGTAGCTTGGCTGATTGTGTTAGCTGTTTAAAGCTTGTTTTTTATTATCTTGAGGTGAAAATGAGTTCCCACCGAAGGTGGGATACAAAGTACATTTGAAAACTTACGGCTAGAACTGTAGGTCTATTTGATGGAATTATTATTCTTAATTTGTATTACTCAATAAACTTGTTAATAAAGATGCATTCCCAGTGGGCAACATTGCAATCCCTCAGAACGCAGCATCCCGCCCATCAATATATCTCCAAAACATAGACATAAAGCATACTTTCGTTTCTTTTGTTGGTTTTAGACTTATTGAAAATATCTGAAAGTGAGGTTGATTTTTGGATTACCCATCTCAACTACGAATGGGCTATCACGCGTCACTTTACATCCTCCATCCAGCGGTGAATCCAATTGCCGTATTGGGCACTATAGCGGTGACAGTTGTTTGGAACCTCCAGCGGTGTTTGACGTCGCCGGCATAGACCTATGGCGGTGACAGCTGTTAGGTACCTCTAGCAGTGGTTTCCATCGCTGGCATAGATCAACAGCGGTGACAGCTGTTGGAGACCTCCAGCGGTGCTAGGGATCGCTGGCATAGATCTATAGCGGTGAGAGCTGTTGGGGACCTCCAGCGGTGCTAGCAATCGCTGGCATATATCTATGGCGGTGACAGCAGTTGGGCACCTGGCTGTGGTAATCATCGCTGGCATAGACCTATGGCGGTGATAGCTGGTATCTCTAGCAGTGGTTATTCGTAGGCATAGATCTATAGCGGTGAGACTTGTTGGGGATCTCCAGCGGTGTTTGCGATCGCTGCCATAGAGCGATAGTGGTGACAGCAGTTCGGTACCTATAGCGGTGGTTGCCATGGCCGGCATAGAGCTATAGCGGTGACAGCAACCTCCAGCGGTGTTTGACATCGCCGGCATAGACCTATGGCGGTGACAGCTGTTGGGTACCTCTAGCAGTGGTTTCAATCGCCGGCATAGAGAGAGCTGTTGCGGATCTCCAGCGTTGCTTGCGATTGCTGGCATAGAGCTATGGCGGTGACAGCAGTTGAGTACCTGTAGCGGTTGTTACGATCGCCGGTATAGAGCTATAGCGGTGACAACTGTTTGGAACCTCCCATGGCGGTGACAGTTGTTGGTACCTCTAACAATGGTTTGAATCGCCGGCATAGGTGACCTCCAGCGGTGCTCACGATCGCTGGCATAGAGGTATGGTGGTGGCGCTGTTGGTACTTGTAGCGGTGGTCATCATCGCCGGCATAGAACTATGGCGGTGACAGCTGTTGGGTACCTGTAGCCGTGGTTTCCATCGCCCGCATAGAACTGTAGCGGTGACAGCTGTTTGGAACCTCCAGCGGTGGTTGTAATCGCTGGCATAGAGCTATGGCGGTGACAGCTGTTGGGTACCTCTAGCAGTGGTTTCAATCGCGGGGATAGATCGGCGGTGAGAGCTGTTGGGGACATCCAGCGGTGCTTCCGATCGCTGGCAGAATGCATTGGGCACTTGGTGGACATTGAGGACAACTCTGGGTGCATTTACCTTTTGGCCATTGATGGAGATTGGTAGCAACACCTACGCAGCAACATTAAACATGGCACAAAAATTGCCATGAGCAATAGTTTATTAGGCTTACTATTAACAAGGGACGGCCTCTTGCTGAAGTTATTAACCTTTTGCCAATTATTCCAGCCAATGGATTGTATAGGAAATGCAGTCACCATGATAACATGTGGGATCCATTAAAAGGAAGTAATACTACGTTTTGAGGTCCTGTGCGGACCCATTGTTGTTGTACATATTACTCCATTTTATTGGAATAAAAGGCTGGGGGCCTAACCCCAACAAAAATGATTAGGAAAAGTACCTTTGAAATGAAAGGCTAATTTCCTGTACCGGTTCGGTCAATGCAAATAGATCGTATGCCAAGCATCAAGTTGGTGGGCCATTCTTAAATTAATTATTACCGGGGTGAGGAAGCTGGTGGTGACAACAATTGACGCCCTTTGAATTATTCTTGTTATATGGAGTTGTTTCTCTCATTAAATTGCGGGTGCTTTTTGTCATCACCTCTGTCGGCTACAGTCGGTCATTCCATAAGTTCTAGCTGCTGCAAAGTGTCGGTAAACTCATGTTCTGAAATCGACTCTTCATTTGGATATATAATAAGAATATTTCGATGAATGATTAAATTTTTTGTCACATGTTTTAAGACTATTGAAAAACTTATAATTTGGAATCAATTCAACTATAGTCCTATATATATATATATATATTCACAAACAGGAAATTGTTGGGCCAAAAATGGGGATGCCAATATATTGGATATGGATCAAATTTCCAACCGAACCACCTCTATTGAACAATTTCACTACATGCGTGCCACCATGCCCTAGAAGCAACACCATGCAAACAAGTCTGATGCATTTAGCAAATCAGATGTTCTTCATTTGTAGGGATATCAATGAATCAGATTTGAATCAAATATATTTTTAACTGTATCTATTTTTTTTGGATACTCATATACTAACTCAGATTCGAATTGGGATTTGAATATGAATGATGACAAGTCATATCCAACTAAAAAATCCGGCTTCACAATATGAATATATATATGTATGTGTGTGTGTATATATATATATTTGGTTTAACTCATTTAACTTGTTAACTTGTTTTACAACTCAAGCTTGACTTCTTTAACATTTCAAATATAAATTTAAACTTGAAATTAACTTGTTTATAAACAAGTCGACTTGCAAGTCAAGCTGTTTCTAGCGAGTTGAAGTTGAATCCGAGTTGTCTTGACTTGTTGGGCAGACTTAACCACCCCTCTACAATCATGTAAGCCTGAAACGTGAAACTTCCCCTTCGAGCTGTTTCTTCACCAAAGGTACGTGAAACTTCCCCTTCGATCACCACCACCACCACTTTATCCTTTCTTGCGAAAAGAATGTGTTGGTACCAACATTAATATTGAACTTGCAAACCACAAAGCACCCGACTAGGGGTGGGGAATGGGCCGGGTACCTCATGGGTAGTTTGGTACCGGGTCCATAATGAGCTGGTCTTGGGCAGGTTATTTGACACATGGGCTGGCCCAACTAAAAAAAACCGTCGGGCCAAACTGGCCCTGCGACTAAAAAAACCACCAGGCCCGGCTGGCCTGAGTCTGGTTTTGGTGGTCCCAGTTGTTTCGATAGCTAAGGGTAGAATCAGACTAATTGGTTAAGGACAAAAAGCTGACCCTCTAAATATGATATTTAGTGTTTTTATTAAAATCTAACCTTACTAATGTAATCTTACTTAAGTTAGGTTGATGAAAATGTATATTAAGTTGATCATTTTTTAGGTTTTAGTAGTGCTTAAGCAAAAATGAATTGCTTTGATAGCATCAACATTTTGATAATAGGAACTTGAACATTTTTCATAAAACCAACTTAATTCAAATCATGTTTTATATCAAAATAGTTTTTATAAATATATTAGGATGTTTATATTTTATTTAGAATATTTTTTAACAAAAAATTAAAGTGTCTAGTTTTTATCATTGACCTATGTGTCAGAGATCTTTACCAATTTCTCTCTCTCTCTCTCTCTCTCTCTCTCTATATATATATATATATATATATATATATATATATATATATATATATATATATATATATATCACATCAGATTTTGTCCAAAAGAAGTGGTCTATGAAAATTATGTCGTACATCAATCCTTATGCACTCATGCCTACTCTTTCCATTTCTACGCTTACCATTCTTCCGCCATTTGTTTTTTCAAAAAGATGCAAGTAAATCATAATCATGGGACAAAAAAAGAATGCTCCATTTTGGATCCATATTTCTTCATTTTGATGCTGTCGGTTTGATTAAATTTTGTCCTTTGTTAATTTTGTGCTTTCTGATATATAAATGTGTTTTTGTCATTTAATTATGTTTTGCAAATTAAAGGATCCTACGTTTAATGAAGACTTAAAAATATATATAACCTTCAGCATGTTGCATTATTGTTCACCATTCACGTTCCATCATTTCTCCATGCCGGAGAGTCAAAAAGAGCTACGACGACGGATGCATGTGATCAGCTTCTTATTTGAACATATGTCCAACAGAACCGCTTTTTCCAACTGGGTTTTGGTTTGAATTTTCAAATCCGACAGCTGAAATAATGGTGGCAGATACGTATAACTTAAACACAGAAGCATTTGGATCCAGGTGAGGATTATGCCAAAAGTGATGTCTGGATCTGTTTCTAAATGGATTTCAGATTCTGTTTCAGTAACTGGATTTTGATCAAATGAAAATTTATATTCGAAAGTGGGCTCAGGCTTAGTAAATAGGTTAGGAATAGGTGATGTATTAGACTACCATATAACTTATTTGACATGTTCAAGGAGTTCTAACAAAGGGTGTAGCATAGCTGGTAGAACCGGCTTGCATGTAAATGGTATGTCATCAGCTTGATTTCCATGGGTACTACTTTCTTGAACTGAAAATCATATCACCACTGCCACCTAAATCCTGAAGCGGACCCTGAGCCCTTAAACATGGGGGAAGAGGTCAGCTTCAAACATATAATTCCCCAACCGAGGCAGATGTTTTGTGAAGAATACACAAAAATACTGACTGCCTGATGACGAACAAAAAGGGAGGAGGAGATATATGTGAATCCATTCGGCCTAAAGAGTGAATATTCACAAAAAGAGAAAAAAAGAAAAAGTTCCCCCTTCTTTCTCTTTTGAATTTAATAAATAAATGTATTTAAACATGCTGAAGAATAGCCATCTAAAATATCTCAACCAAGTTATCAAATGATTTTTGCCACGCACTTTAGATTTCTGCATTATTAATTGAAGAAGCGCAATAATTCTTTTTTTTTTTTTCATGGAGACTGGTTTTTTTCCACCCCCCTGAAGAGATGCAACTTTCTCCCACCTGTGCCCATCACCCTTAGTGTTCACAGAGCTTGTGTTGGGATCTATTATGATCCATACCATGAGCATACTGGGTCGTGACAACGACTACATGATTTGAACCTCAGACCTCTTGAAGGTGGATCGCCATGCTACTCAGTGCACTACAACCACTCTGGATAAAGAAACACAATAATTCATTACTAGAGAAGCCCACACAAGTTTTGGCGCAATATTTTTTATGCACTTAATATTTTTTGTGCAAATTTTTGGTCAAAGATATTCAACTCACTCTCTGCCAACAAGCTAGACTCCTCCAACCTTAGTACGTTTTCTCTAATTCTCACCTGCTCTTTCTCTCATCCATCATTTTTCTAGTTTTTCTCGTGGGGTCCTCGCATTATTATGGGACATTTAAATCTCAACAACTATATTAAAACAGACCTAACAACTGTACTGAACATAAGAACATTGTCTAAAGAAAGAGAATGAAAAGATTTTCAATAGTCTGGATATGTCAACTTTCCTGTCATTAGAAAACATAGTGAAAGGTGCAGTCAGTTGCTGCTTGACCATGGTTTTTGGTGACACAATACATCTATTGTGACAGATTTTAACAACACAAACAAGAAAAAAACCATCCAACCACAGAAATAAAGGGCTCAGAATTTATTTAGACAGAATACATCTATTGTGACAGATTTTAACAACACAAAATTTAAAAAAAAAAAAAAAAACCCTTCCGGCCACAGAAATGGACGTCTGGTTTCAGTTTTCCTATATAGATATGTCATCCTTAAATCTGACAGTCCAATGGTTGGTTCAGTCCTTTTCTAATGAATTTTATAGGCTACTTTTCTAATCGAACCACGATTAATGCCCAAAACTATAAGTAAAACAAAAAAAAAAACTAAAATTGACATTTATTCTAATTTTTTTACGTGATTACTTGACTCATAAGACTAACTGACGGCGTAGTGGCTGGTGTTAGCAACCAGCCAACAATCCTGCACAACCAGCCACATGCACATATGTAAGCAAACTATGGGTGCTTGTCTATTAGAGATCTGCGAGAGAAATGAAACTTGTGCATATTCAGCATTGCTGGCCATAGAAGTCTTTTTCATTTTTTATGATCTTAGCGCTTGTAGTAAATAAAACAATGGCTGGTGCTTGATCTTTTCAAAAGTGATAAATGCTATGAGGGACCATAGATGGCCCAAAGAAACAGATATATAGGAACCCTGTTTGTATTGTGCTAGCGTCGATGGTCCTAAATAGCCACAATTTTTTCTGTGGCTAGTAGACCAAAGGTGGTCGCGATGGGTTGTAGTGACAACGTTGGCCATTTTCAATTGTAGGTCCCAACAAGCGGAACAAATGGCATCAACGACGAAAGCTGCTGCGATGGTTTTTCTCAGTTACCCTGTGATGAAATATCGGACACACTTGAAAAACAAAAACAAAAGATATTGGTAAAAGAAGAAGATCACGTGGAAACATGAAATTATTGACCACAAAAGCAACTATATGCCCTTCAAAAATATACGAATACACTTCCTTAATACAAAGATAACTATGTTACCTTTATTTTCTTGGCATACTAGTAAAATGCCCGTTATTTATTTGCATTCAACTAACTAAGAATATACATGTGACTTGCGAAACATGTGTTCGACGGTCACCCATATGCAGATACGTTGTACGTCAAGTAACAAAAACTGAAAAAAATTCAGGAAAATAACAAAATTATTAGCAACCACAATTTACTAATAAGTTCATCTATTGGCTTCCAAAATTTCTTGAAACAGAACCAAACTTTTTTATTAGCGACCACAATTTACTAACAAGTTCACATCTGATGGTAGCTGTTATTGACGTGCAAAACTAGCTCTTGGCAACCACCAATACTCTCGCCCATAGCCCACTTGCAGTAGGGTAAGGTTATTCGCATTGGCTTTTGCCCTAACGGCTAGCCAATGGCAGCCGTTGTCAGTTGTAGCATGTTGAAATGGTTTGTAAGCAAAGGCGGAGTTAAAAATTTTTGGCTGTGGCACACTAATACACATTTTATAAGACATCTTTTAACTTAAATTGGAAATTACTTTTATAATAAAACAAATAATTATAGTTATGGAAAACTTACAATTGATCCCAACAAGAAAAATCAAATCATTATAGTGATGGATAAAAAATAAATAAGAGAGAAAAAGGTATCTTTAAGGTGCCAATGTTATTCTCAATGTTAACACGACTACAGACACACAGGTACTTTCTTCACACATCTCATTTAAATGAGAAAAATTAAGACTGACCACTGGAGATTATATTTAAGACCGTCTAATTAATTTCAACGTAAGCAAAATCATAAGGGGCAAACTCAGACTCCAAAATCAGCAACCAAAAGCGGTAAAGTTAAATCCTCAAAACAGTAATAAAAAAGCTCAATTGCCTAAATAGAAATGTCCAAATCAAACTTATCTTAGAAACTACAAAGAAGAAGAAGAAGAAGAGAGTGACTTATTGTGCGAGTGAGCGTCCATGAAGCATCAGCTAGCCATCGCCCTTTGGCCCTTGCAGTCTCATCAGTCATCCATTGATTAGTTGATTTCACTGCCCAGTGCCCACAAACCCCAAAATTAGTAATCAAAAGGGGCAAATTGAAATCCCTAAAACAGTAAGCAGAAAGTTTAAATAGAAATGCCCAAATCAAACTAATCATATGAACAATAATAATAATTAGAAGAAGAAGAAGAGAGAGAAAGACTGAGAGAAAGAGCCTTACTGAGCATCTGTCGCCCATTGCCCTTTGGCCCTTGGCACCTTGTTGGCTCGTCCATGACTTCCTTGATTTCATTACTAATTGCCCAGTGCCCACAACAGCCCACACATTGCTCTGCTACTGTTTTCGAGAGAGCACCAGCCATTGCCAATGAAAACAGTGGCAGTTTAGCAACATCAGCTGGCAATTTATAAATGGGCCAAAGTGAATATATATATATATATATATAGTCATCTAGCCTTCTAAGCAAAGCTGTCTATCTAAAGTAGATGGATGGTTGAGAGAAAATCAAATAGAAAATAGTGTAAACTAATATAAGATGACAAACATACCCATCACTTTTTTTTTCCTTATTTTTCTCTCAACCATTCATCATGTTAGAAGGGACGGTCCTGGTTAGATGGCTCGGTGACTCTAAAATCCCAGAGTCACTATTCAATTTTCTTATATATATATATATGAGTGTGTGTGTGTGTGTGTATATATATATACAGCATAAATTTTCAATATGCACTCTGAGAGTTGGGGCTAGGCAGCTCCCAAACAAAATCTGCCATGTAATGGAAATTGTTGCCAATATTTTACTTGGTCTCTATTGCAGCACTCGTCAGTCTCCAGCCATGAATCTGTTCAATAATAGACCTATAATCAGGTCAGTTAAACTGCTAGCACTCTGATGAATAGTTTCAATCAACAAGACCAACAGGATTCTTATGAAAACCAATAAAATTCTCTTGGAAAAGCTAACACAATGAAAAATTCAAAGACTGTATGAAGTAATTATAACAGTTAAAAGGGAACAAATACTTGTTGAAAGGATATCAACAACAAACTTTTGAGGGTCCAACTAAGCAAAATATTTTGTTTATTTATCAGCCTAAAAAATACATACTAGAATTCAAAATTTTATATTTGTATGATTAACTTTCTTCAATTTATGTGCCTGCTTATTTATGTTTCACTGCCTTAGCAAATTCGAAAGGATAGTTATATTTATGTGAACCATATACATATGGAAAACATAAATTGCTAGGGAAACTTAGATGTACTTCAAAAACAGAAGGATCAAGCTGAAACTTAGTTACAAGATCAGATCAGAAAACAGCACTTTCAAGGCATTCAAGATGTCCACCTTTGTTTTGCTTTCCAAAAGCCTATTGTTATGGAACTTGTTTGGATCTGAATGGTGCCTGTTTGGACATATCAATTACTTATATGCATGCATTGCACAAAGAAACATCAGTCATTACTAGACATTCATCTTATATTCTTAACAATAAGAAAGACATTCAAGCTCTAGATATTCACACATAAGCTGTAAAGAAAATGCAATAGGCAACCTTGTTCAACAAATATTACAAGAAAGAAAATAGGGAACATAGAAGCATTAGTCTTAAGGGAATTATAAGGAGAGATTGCAACTTGCCCTAGTGTATATGGATCAATGACAAAAGGAGGAAACTGTGGTTGTCTAATTGTACAATTAGACTACATATTAATACAGACAAAACAACAAATCAAACATACCTAGACTATAAGAAGCATTTTCCATAGTGTACCACTTTCTTTTCTTAGTAAAACTTCTAAGAGAAACAATTCTAAGTGAAACTTATTTGTCTATAATGAGCAACCCTTTTCTGTAAAAAGAGATTTTCTCTTCCATTGCTGGAACTTGTGGCAAATGCTCAGCAAAAAATGATGTCAATACTGGGGAAGAGTTTTCAAAGTCCAAACTCACATGACGTAAAGTTGACCAACTTGGGCCAATCCTCAGATGAAACCATCTCCACATGCGCACAAAATGAGTATGGACAAATAACAACTTATTGTCCCAAGTGCATTGAATTTTCGACTGCACTTGCAAACTAGATGGAATACTGTGCAAGCCAACAATGACAGAGACGAAGCAAAATTTTTTGATGGGGATACATCTAAATCTCCTCCGATTGTGCAGGCTGCAAGTACAGATGAGGATAATTCCGCATCGCCACTTGGTCTAATGGATGGGATATTAAATGATGTCTTTCATAAGGAAGCAGCTCAATCTTGGAGCCAATCTGAATCTTGGGAAACCGTCCTTCACACAGTGAAACTATTCCAGATAAGGAATGCTTCCTATATACATCTAAAAATGGTAATGCTTCACTAAATGCCTCAAGTAATTTATTGCATGTGCGTGATTAGTAAATAATCTCAGTAAAGAATAGAGGACACCACCAAGTGCCTAGAGCAGTCATTGTCGAAGATAAGATGTTTCATGTGATATCAAATAGTTAGTAGTTAGGGGATAACTCATCCAACAGAGAATGAAGCACAGTATGCTAACAAACATCAAACAAATGAAGGATAAGAGTCTAGGAATGATACTGATATATCTTTCATTAATTTCACATTGCGTTGGAAAAGTCCCATACTTATTGTAACGATTGGTATTGTTGCATTACTATATGTCATAATTCTTGTAGGGTCTTTAGATTATTGAAAAAAAAAGGTATTGTTGACTATCACAAGAGAGAGAGAGAGAAAGAGAGAAAGAGAGAGAGAGAGAGAGAGAGAGAGAGAGAGAATCTACCAGTTGTAAGAGCCTTGCAGCTTCATTGAAGCTCATTCCTGTCTCTCAACAAATTCAAAAAAAGATTGACACATGATCATGTTACAGTGGAAAGAAAACATACTGCCACATCAAAACAAAAGCAGCAAGACAACAACGATCACATCACAGAGCAGAAATAAACCAACAAGATTCAATGCTTGGAATGACTACTAAGCTGAGGTAAAATCAAACATATCAAGCATATATCTCAAAGATGGTTTCAATTTCACAATTTTCAAGTGACTAGATAATGCCAGACTTAGTGTTGTCAATATAGTAATGCAAATACACTTCAACGAAATTATTTCTCAAACAAAACAAGTATATGCAATTAATATGACGTTGACAATGAAGAACATCATGATTATAATGTTGTTTGTCACCATCAGATGGTGATATAATGCTAAGCAAAAAAAGGAGTGAGATAGGTTGTAATATAGAGCTGACCAGAACTGAGATAGGATTAAGTTATATACATATCTAGGCAATAACTGAGATAGTAAAGCTTCAAGCTTAGCTGGAGGCATCTGCATAACTCAATTATTGTAAATGTTCAGTCCAAATAGGAAAACTGTCATTAGGATGAAATAGAAGTCTCAGAGCATATCCAAAAACCTATATTATGCCGCGTATGTGATTGCAGTGCCATAAAGAAGTATATCAATATTAACCAATTCACCACCTTCAATTGAATTTGGAAAAACATTTTTGGTTTCTTTATTGAACCATCTCTAGAAAGCTGGGCATAATGGAATTCAAAGAAAAAACCAATTGTGCCACAAGAGGTCATATAGTAGTAATTTACGAAAAAGGAGAGAGAAGAAGAAAAATAATCATCGTGAAATACTAGTTCTTTTGCAAGATCTTACTAATCTGATAAAATAAATTAACCATTATCGAACCCCATATTGAAGTACATTTCATCTAGTCCAGCATTTAATGCAAGTGTCTGAATAAGAAGGGTCATTGCGATGGAAAGCTCAAAGCACTTGAGAAGAAAGACAAAAAAATGAAGAAAATTATGCTCCTCAACCTATGAAAATCCATAGATAGAAATGCCATAATATCCTTCATTGTATGAATGTTCTCCTCATTAAGACGTTTATGAAAAACACCATCTTCACCAATCTTCCCAAAAGGAGAATGGAATCTAATGTGAAACACCTTAAAACAAATATATATATATATATATATATATATATATTTATTTATTTATTTATTTATATATATATATATAAGGTGACCCATTAAGAATGAAGTGGTATTATGTATGAAATTTTTTTCACAAAGAGCCAATTTTTTGTAACATAACAACCTAAGAAACATTTAGAAACAAACTTTTCCAATCCACGTAAGTTCAAAAATTCAATGTGCATCCATTAAAGGATAAAAGTGTAAAACTATGTCATAAGAATTCAGCAAACAGGACGCTGCATCCTCACCGAAGCGGGTGCGGCCAGATATGGCACTCGACATGGTCAACACATGTCCAGAGCAGTCTACCACACCTGTTGGAAAAGATGGCACGTCGGAGATGCACCCAACTCTGGTCAATGACGAGTTGGGTGTGGTCAGGACAAGCGGAGGACAAATATGTCCTTTTTTAGTGATTTCCTTTTTAAACTTGAAAAATCATAAACCCTTGTCAAACAAGGGTCTTTTCTCTCGTATTAGGGCTTCATTGAAGCCCTCAGCTGATGACGGTCGACGAAGACTGCTGCTCCTGCGGTTCGTGAGAATCTTGTTTCCAACAGCCGACAAAGATTTTCAGCAATCATGGTTCTCTCTGACAAATTTCTTCTTTCCAGCATCCTAAAACTCACCGGCAAACACTGACTCTTGGGTGCTGTCGTTCCTCTTTGGTCGAATTTTTGTTGCCTACCTGACTGCTCCGGTCCCTTTGTGCCACAGGGCTTCCTCGATGTCCACTTGGTTCAGGTAGGTCCACTCAACTCCCTCATCAGCCGATGCCCTTCACACTATTTTTGCTGGATTTCACGTTGTTTTTGGCCAACCTACTGGTTAGATGACGGTTTTCCCCTCCCCAATCTCAACTAGACATTCCCAACATTCAATTGAAATGCGTTAGCTGATTTACCCATTTTCCCCAACTACCGCCATTCCCTCTTTTGAACATTTTGGTGACTCCAGCTGATTTCCAATCATTTTTTGTTTTTTGTTGTCATCAAGTCATCCTATGATATTTTATATTTCTGTTTCTATCATTCTGTTTGCACCCACACCAAAGTTTTTTTGGACCTTGCCGCATCTCGCACCCGCACCCCGCATCCATGTGACATAGTTATAAAACTGTTTGTTTGGTGTAGAAACATGACTGATCTCAGCACATAAAATCTAGAAGTGGTTTTTGCACGTACTTGTGTTCAAGTTGGTTTACTAAATATAATAAACATAAGTTAGCACTTTTTCTTATTATATTGATTTTTAGAAGGAAAGCAAGACTATGTTCTCACATCAAGTTGATTATATCAACAGAATGAAGAAAAAAACTGAAGAGCCTCTTGTACCTTGAAGAAACAGGTCATGGTATTGTTATGTGGATCACTCAAATGGATCCAAATGGAGCAGATCTGAATCAAATCCACCCTCAAGTAGTTTTCCTTTAGCAAAATTTGCCTTATTAATACATGAATCGTCAAAGACTCAACCATTCTCAATTTATCCAAGCTTTTTTTACAAAAGCAAGCTGGGGTTTGGCTGACCCTTCAAATTAAAGTAATTATATGATACAATAATGTATGCCAAAGAAATACTGTATTAATTACAGTGTTCATCATCTTCTACCCTGAAAGGCCTCTAGTTTGTAGAAAAATAAAATTGGAGTAACTTTTAGTCATGTTTTAAGTGCCTTATCTATTACTACTTTTGTTAGACATGACATGTATGGCACCATCTTAATCTACGGGGATGGTTGATCAACCTTTCACCATGTTTATAAAAAAACTGCCTAGAATATGGGATTCTATGCCATGTGCCAGACCTAAAAGTTAAAAAAGATATATGGCTGCGATCTGAATCAAGTCCACTTGTTGACACAATATCCAACTCCTGATTTGGGAATATGAACATTTAATTTTAGCAGATCTGATGCATAAATGAGTGCTGAAACCACTTGCTAAAACAGGCATCATGAAGCCATCTTTGATGTCTCAGTTTTAGTTTTTTTTAGCCATATCTTTATCTATATTACTATATCTTTCTAGTATCACAATATATATTACTACAACTACTATTTTGACTGAACCTTCAGGTGAATTAAGTTAAAGACCTGGTTTCATTTCTGCAAGACTGATCATCGTTTCGCTGTCTATCACTTGCTGCACTAACAGGGTTCTACTGTCTAGAGAATGTCAGTTATGAAGGATGAAACTATGGCACGTTTGATTACCTTAGTTTATTATGCAACTAAAGACAGTGAGATAGAATCTATGTGCTCAACAGAAGTATGTAACTATTAAGCATGCCAAAGAGAGGAAAGCCTGGACAAAGAAGTTCAAATAGAAATGAAAGAGTAACAATGGAGTGCAAAAGCATGTTTCTTATGAACTGACTAACCACATGCGCTATACTAAAACTTACAGATCAACCTTTTCTAGGATACGATTTTCTAAGTTCACAAACTTGAACAGCTACATTCTCATCAACTGTAGTCGCTATTACCTCTTGCCTTACTATAGCATTTTCACGAAGAACATCCTCATCATTTGGATTCATGCAACTGCATCAAGTAATGAGAACTTACTTTTTTGGTTTCTTTAGGATACACTGAGGACGAGCTTGTGGACCTTGAGCTTGACAAGGTACAAAAAGTAGTGTCTGAATGCAGAGGAGCTAGAAATTGTAGAAAATGCGAAGATGCAAGTACTTGTGGAGTTAGACAACGCTAAGATGCTCAAAGAGAACAAAAAATCTATCATTGTGGCTCGACCATGTCTAAGAAGCACAGGGAGAAGACAATTTTCTGAAGCTGTAAACAATTAAAATTGTGAGTGATTGCAGGGTATAGAATTTCAATATGAAAAAAATTAGGCACCAAATCTACATCAATCATGTGCAAACACTATACAGAACAAATGAGGAAAGAATGGAGGAGAGATAGATCCATGTATTTGATCATGGTGGAAAAGTAAAAGCCCTAAGCTGTAAAGACAATGAGCCACCAGAGCCATTCCCTCAAGTGCTCAAAAATCACAAAATAAAACCAGAAAAATTCATAAACCCAATAAAAAAACCAAGAAACTCCAACCATATCACTCACTGTTTCTGGCTTGTAGTATCCCAAATATGTGCTTTCATGACCATATCATCCACGTGGATGCTCCCAGTTCAAACTCGACGTCAATTGTTGACTTCAGCTCAAGGCTTAAGACTTTCCTCGGGAACCTCGAGAGGAGGTTTGACATTCTGACACTAGAGTCAAAGATCTTGAACAAGTAATCGTTGCCATCATCCACCTAGTACGCCATTTTGCCTACTTCCTTTCCCTTCTCCTTCTTCCTCTTTCCATCTTCCCTTTTTCTTCCTCCTTTGATCTAATTTAAAGAAAAATACCAGAAAGATTGGATCTTCCTTTCCCTTGTTTTCATTCTATCCAAAAAGGAATGGAAATCAATCATCTACTAAATAATATCAGGCCCTAAAAGATGAGGGATGGGAAGAAAAGAATCGGTGGATACAACAAAAAGGTCATTAGCCATGGTCAAAACCATGGTTAATAGACCCAAAACTATGGCTGGAATACCTTCATCAATGGGGAAATAGCCCTTGTGGCTATTGATCTTTTGCCGTACCTTAGACTGTGGCTATTGCATCCATCAGCCACGGTTTACTTGGACCATTAGCAATGTTTTTAGCAGTGGCTATTACTGCTTATTTGTGCATTGGCTATGAAAACAACCATGGCTAATGTAGCCATTTGTTATATATATATAAATAAATAATATATATATATTTATAGATAGATAGATGGATAGATAGAAAGACAGAGAGAGAAAAAAAACTTATTTCATCTCAAGAAAATTCAAGGAGGTAGAGAAAACTCAAAAATTCAATTGAACATAGTACAATTCTAAATATAATGACAATAAAGAGCAGATATCTATTCTAAACTATTCTCAAATAAATGTTCCTCTTCTATTGCTGCTGCCACTGCTGCTGGCTTAAAAAGCCTAGTCCATCCACTAAAGCCCACCTGTCAGCTTATGCAATGGTTGTCTTCGTCATCCATAATGCTCAAAAGATTAAATCAGGTGTTAGCAAGATTGAAACTGATAACACTATTCTAGTTGAAAAGGTATGTTGCTTCATTCCAAAACTAGAAAAACCAGGCTGACATATCCTAATGTTGAATCTTGCAAATTTGAACTGCACGTTCAAAACCAGGAATGGTGGTTCAATGTTTTATGCGGATTGTAAAGCTCTTACAATGTTAGATCTGGTCCATCACCATCTAGATCTCAGTTCTTGCCACCATTTTCATTTATGAAAATGTGTAATTTCTCTTGCCTGCATTTCCAACTCTCCATCCTTTCCTTCCCAGCCACACTTCCACACCCATATAAAGTGAGAACTTTGGAAGGATCCATGAATCTGGGTTGCCCTCGAGAAGGATTTCCCAAATAATTCAGCACTTTAATAGATGGGCAAAAGGAACAAAGTGGGGAAATTTGATGGGGTTCACAAATTAACAGGCATACCAAGAAGAATAGTGTCTACATCCACAAAAATTTATTGGATTTTGGAGTGCTCTTGAAAAATGAGGTTTTTATTTTGAATGAGAGAGAAAGGTACTCGCCCGCCAGTACGAGGAATGACCGTTTCCTGCGCCTTTACTGGGGGTAATCAATCCAAGGGCTATATTTATTCTTGATGCATTTTGTTTTGGTTTAAACATCTTGTTCATTCTAAATGTGGTGTAGTGTTTGAGAAAAATGTTGAAGATTTGATGTTTCAAGATTTTGAGAAAGTTTTTGAAGAGTCATATGCTTTTATTTGAGTAAAATCTTGAAGGGGAGATCTTTACAAATATTATATAGAAACCCTTGAAAATCACTTTTGAAGTCGAATTAGTGTTCTCTTAAGAAGTTAAATAGGTTTGAGACTTTACTCCAGTTTGGCTCCTACCTAGTTAGAGCTATGTCTCATCTTTCTTAAGTTCTTTTAGAGATATGTTTGGGATCATTCGTGATGCGAAGCAAAAGTGAATGTATGGATGCATTGATCCTACATGATTAGAGAATGACTTCCCCGAGTCAGTATATCACGCATGAACATCATCTCAAACATATAACAAGTATATTTTTTGGACATAAATGAAGAAATGGAATTTATTTCGCCTTGCTCATACTCCCAATGCACTCATGAGTAGCTCTTGACTCCGAAGAGGAAATCTTTAGTGTTTTCTTGCACGGCCATGGGGAAGTGGCAAGAGGAAATGAAAATAAAATGGAGGACTACATACCTCGAATATAGATGATATTAGAAATCAGTCTCCTTCTTTGAATGATCTAAGGATCGCCTTGGATGAAGCTCCAAAATGATGAAAATATCCCTTTAAGAGGTCTCCTCTTGCTCCCATGAAGAGTTTGAACTTGGAGAAACTTGCTTCCAATATTGGAGAAAATGAA
Source organism: Nymphaea colorata (assembly GCF_008831285.2). Taxonomy (NCBI): domain Eukaryota; kingdom Viridiplantae; phylum Streptophyta; class Magnoliopsida; order Nymphaeales; family Nymphaeaceae; genus Nymphaea; species Nymphaea colorata. The sequence continues at coordinate 1,012,548 of NC_045144.1, forward strand.
GAAGAGCGGAAGAGAGAAATGGAAAGAAAAAAACTAAGGAAACATTTTAAAATTTCAAGTGAGAAAGCACTAAAAATTATGCGAGAGCTCATGCCCAAGAGGGAGGATTGTGAGGGTATTTATAGGGAGTTTTGGAGCCAAAATTCAAAATTTAAATTATTTTTAATTTAACAAGTTTTTTATGCGAATTTCAAGTATTTTGTAATATTTTTATTTTTATTTTTTCCTTTTCAAAATAGACTTTGACTAAGTGGGATTGGCCGCTAGCCCTGCAAACACCTCTTTGGGATGTGGCAAAGACCACCCCCAAGGGGCGGTTTTAACATGAAAATGGGCCATGCGCATTGTGTTGTTGAGTGCCAGGCGCGATGTGCAACTTGCGATTGCATGTTTTCACATCGCAGTTGCCCTTTTTAAAATTGAATAAGGCAAAACAGAATCAAATAAGTAAGTAAATAATAAAAAAAGTTGTTTAATAAGAAAGCATAAAACCAATTTTTTTGAATGTGTATAAAAATGGATTTCGTTACAAATGGGGAGCCGACTCCGTTTTGAATGATTCCATACTCATTTTAGATCCGAATTGAGTTCTTAGTCGCCGACGTGTGCTACTGGGTGGCTTAAGCTAGAAAACACATTTTTGATGCAAGGACGAGACATAAATCAAAGTAAAGGTTCATGCATGTGTGTGTGGCGCTCATAGCATCAAATTTTGTCGTTTGGGTCTCAACTTTGGAATTTGAGTTTGAAATGCTCAATTTGGATCTAGACTTGGGTTTTGGATCTAATTTGGATCCAAAAGAGATGGATTTTGGATTTCAATCTCACGTCAAAATCTAGGTTTGAATTTCAATTTTGTGTTTGGGTTCAGACAGGGGTTTAGAGATTCATTTTGGATCGACTAGTAGCGAAATTGTTTTGGGTCTACGATTTGGCTTAGGGTCTAAAAAATTAAATCAAATAACTAAAAATTTGGTTTGGGTGAAAATAAAATAATTTTTTTTTTTTGGAGAAATTTGGGATGATAACAGATACCCCTCTTTGTTACTAATCCAGCACAAGCCACGCTTAGTGACAAAGATAAGCACCCTAGATTTTTAAATGAAATATGTTTAGAGTTATGTTTCAGGTTTAGCCCGTTACCTAAATGAGTTGTTTGAGCTTATATTGCAGGTTTAACGCCTTACTTGCACGCGTTTGCTGAAAATTGAATTCTTGTCCTAAATGGTTTTTGTTTGGCTTGTATTGCTGGATTAACCCCTTACCTATTTGGATTGCTTTTTAGCTTGCATTGCAGGTTTAACCTTTTACCTACGTGCTTTGGCTCGCATTGCAGGTTTTACCCTTTACCTGCATGGCCGTGCAAGAAAGTTCTAAAGATTTCCTCTTTGGAGTCAAGAGCTACTCTTGAGTGCACCGGGAGTATGAACAAGGTGAAATAAAATTCCATTTCTTCATTTATTTCTAATAAATATGCTTGCTATATGCTTGAGATGATGTTCATGCATGATATACTAATTTTCTTGATTAATGAGCAAATGCACAACAAGAATGAGTTTTCGGTCTGGGATTTTTCCATCTTATGTTGATTTTTGAGGTTCAGACTTCTCCAACCCAGGAAAGCCCTTCACAAATTTGTACATGTTGAAGTTCATGTTCATGTCATTCTCACGCTTAGTTGCTTTCTCAATCACCCGATTATGAACCCCAATGAGTGCTTTCTTACGTCGCTCTTCATTTCATGAATGATTGATTTCTTTTTCCATGCACAACAGTGCAAGAAATATATTTCTTGTAACAAATGAAATGATAATGTTTTTATGATTCACACGTAAAAATATTTGGAATCATTTTTTTCAAAAGATTTTCAAAAGTAAGAAATGAGGCCTTTGACACTTAACCTAGGCTTTTGCAAGAGTCCAAGTTCCTCTCCGGCCTACATGGGAAGGAAGTCGGATATTTTCAAGTTATTTATTGATTTCAGCACTCATGAAGACATGTATATATACATGTTATATACGTATACCTGCACATGACTATCTCCCTTTGTCTTTCTCTCTTGATGATTTAACATATTCTTTTACAAACTCTCGTTTATGTATATAAATATATGTATGTGTATTTCATTATAAAATCTCTCTCTCTTTATAAAAACTTATTCTCCCTCTCTATTTGATATAAACTTCCTCTTCGCAAGCTTTCATATACGTATTCATACATATATATATACATATATAAGTATGTACAAGTATACGTATATCTCTCTATTTTAAATACTTATTTTTGTGATTTTCAAAATCTCTCTCTCTTTTTCTCCTTATTCCTCTTGTACTCAAGTCTTTTTTCTTTTTCATTTTTTTGAATATTTTTCTCCCAATACCTTTTCATTTGCCGACTTCATCAAAATCAAAACTCAAGTAATGACCCAAGATTAGATTCATGCTTGATTGTTTACAACCTTATTCTATTTTCAAAAACTTTTCTCTCTTCATAAAAATATTTATGACAATTATAAAATGAGAAACTTAGATGCATGTGATGATAGGGTGCTCTTAGATCAATGTTATGGTAGGAATGAATGATTTACTCCTAATCATGCAGGGTCAATGCATCCATACATTTATATTCACTTGTGAAATCACAAATGATCACAAGTATCTCTCTAAAAGAATTTAAGCAAGATAAGATGAAACTCTAACTAGGTAGTAAGCAAATTAGAGCAAAATCTCAAACTTACTTAAAGTCTTAAGAGAATACTAAAGTGACATCAAAAAGTAATCTCTAAAGTTTTTCAAATGATATTTGTAAAGATTTATCAATTAAAAATTTCTCAAATCAAAATGTTTTACGCTCTCAAATGATTTTTGAAAACTTTCTGAAAATCTTGAAATATCAAATCTTCAATATTTTCTCAATCACCACACCGCATTTTGAATGAAAAACATGTTTAAGGAAAAATGAAATGCATCAAGAATAAACATAGCCCTTGGATTGATTATCCCTAGTAAAGGCGCCAGGAATGGTTGATCCTCCTATCGACGAGCGAGTCCCTTTCTCTCTCATTAAAAATAAAACCTCATTTTTCTAGAGCACTCCAAAACCAAAAATTTTTTGGGATGCAAAAGATTGTCTATCAATGCTATAATTGATGGAGTTGAAAATGAAAAAATGTTTCTTAATTATGTATTGTATAACATGTGCTTGAAAGATGTCAAATGAAAGTGTACAGTAACAAAAATGTGGTGTTCACTCTTCTATGGCCAATAAGAGCTCCAATTAGCTATCCAAGTGCTGGTGTAAAGACTATTTAAGTAAAAAAGGCTAACAGTTCAGCAATTGGAGTACTACTTTGCTTTAGATTATGCAAAGAGGTTTTGACGTTAAATGAAAGTTCCTAACATGGTTTTAGCATGTTTAAAAATTCATTGTGTCCTTTTGAAAAAGCAATAAGCTTTCAACATAAATAGAGTTCCCACCTTTACTCCATCTCATATTAGGGTTTTTTTTTTTTAATAATCTGGTTTTTAAGTGTGCACAAGTTATTAAAAAAAAATTGCTAGAAGAATGGTGGTACCAAACTCAATGTCTTGCACCTCTAAATTTGCAAGGCCTCCCCACCCCCATCCCTGCAAAAATAAAACCCGCATATAAAGTTCTTGTTCGGAAGAAGTATCCATTGTGGAATCTGGTAGCCTGAGCTGATTGGTGCCTTCCAAATGACTATTGAAAGACTCAACATACTATATGTCAGTTTACTTTCAGTGTAAATGATGAGAAAACTATGAAGACTAAGTTCTTCCTCAAGTATTCTAACCGTCTTAAAGTTTCATCAATATCTGGTATCAAATAGATTAGAACTTCAAGTTATTTTGAATTTTAAACTAAATACTAAAGGACTCTATTAACCAGACCACAGTCTTCTTTGGCTAGCAGAGGGTAGCTAACAAAAGGATGAAAAAGGAAAACAAAAAAAGATTTAAGGTACCTTACTAGGAAGACTTCTATTGGACCCAACATGCTTCTAAGATGCATTTGATAGCACCCTTGTTGATATCCATCATTTTGTCACCAATAATATTTCATAGGGATTAGTTTTTTTTTTTTGAACTCCAATCAAATGTTATAAGTTCTGTTTACTTAATCGAGATCCAGGACTTGCAATGCCTTGCCATGAGGTGTTTTTATGGAAATGAGTGTCATTCTACACAATAAACAAATAATAGTCAAACAATTGAAAGCCATTCTAATGAAGTCTTGACTAATAAATAAAACACATTGACACTATTGAGCATAAGACTAAGGCATGACATATCATAGTACCTAAATATCATTTATCAAAGAGATACCACTATTGCAGAACTCCAAAAATCTCATTTATATTGAAATCTCATTATATAATGTGACTGATTAGCAAACTGCAACTGCACATTCATCCAGCCCATCTTTCGTGTATTTTCTTGCTTTGATCGATAGGATAATTATCTTTCTTTCACCCTAAAGCTTCTTCACTCCAAATTTGACATTTTGATCATTTTGCACAAAGATCTTCAATTTCTTCTTCTTGCAGTCAATGTTCACATAGTGGAATTATAACCAATCTATTTCTAGGATCAATATATTGATCACCACTAACTGAGCAGGTAGCACGTATCCTTGTATTTCAATTTTGATGTCTTCTATAGATGTTATGTAAGTACTTTGTTTTCTACTGGTGTAAGGTCTAACAATCCATATGGCATGCACTTTTCTTCTACTTCTAAAAATTCAACATTTCTCTTTGAAATAAAAGAACATGTTGCTCTAGAGTAAAAAATAACATGTGCCCAATGAGAGTTGAAGTATACCTTCAATGAGATCATTTGATTTGAGATCCTCTATGGTGGTATCCTCTATATTGTTAGCATGGACTCGTATTGGTACCTTCTTCTCTACAAGTTGGTTATTCCTTTTCTTTTTTGCTCTGCCCCTTTTTTCTTTGGACATTCTCTAATAAAATGTCCCTTGGTACTGCAATAGAAACATGTTCCTGTGTCTTGGTACCATGGTTTACCAGGGTTGACACTTGGGACACTCATCATTCCTCTTAGGTGGTGACGATCTCTACTTTTTGAACTTCTCCCAGGCTTCTCTGTATCACTGTGGATCCTCTTGAACTGATTTACCTTCAGCCTTGGCTTGAAGAATCCACTTTTCTTGCCTATTCCAGGACATCTGTCCCAATCCTCTTCAAAGCATGTAGCTATGTCAATGACATTATCCAAATCTCTTGGACGACTGCCCATCACCTTGCTCCTCAGCCCATCTTTAAATCCTCTCACAAATTTATGTACTCTATCTGCATCCGTAGTGTAAATATGTGGACAATATTTCTCCAAATGTCGAAATTTGACCACATATTCATGCAAACTCATGCTCCCTTTCTCCAATTCCAAGAATTCTTGCATACACCTCTATCATGTGAAGGCTGGTGTAGGCATTTTTAAAAATGTCCTTGAAATCATTCCATGTAATCTCCTGTTTGGTGAGAATCCGGCCTCTATTCAGCCAAAGAGAGATTTCATTTCACCCGCCAAGAAGCTGACATCACAAGTTGTTCCAAATACTCCCAAAATATTCTAGCCAATAATCCACCACCACCAGGGTTGTACACGAGCCAACTTGGGGCCAGCTGGATCTTGACTCATCTCAAAAAACTCGAGCTCGAGCTCAATTGGAACCACAGCACACGCTCGAGCTCGATTCGACTATATGGTGTCGAGAATTAGCTCAACTCAGTTAACTCATTTATCTTAACCTATCTTTTCTTTTTTTTAACTCGTCAACTCGTCAACTCATTTAACTAATTCAACTATGATGAACCAATTTTACATAGTTGAGGCAAGCCAAGTTTAAACCAGATGAGTTCTTACAACTTGAAATTGACTCATTTAACATTTTAAACGTAAATTTAAACTCGAACTCAACTCATTTATAAATTATTCAAGTTGAGTAGAGTTTTTTCAAGCAAGTTGAAGTCTATTCGAGTTAACTCAATCCATTGCTACCGCCTCCACAGTCATTATCATGTAAGCCCGCATTTCTTTCTGTCCACAAGTTGTAGACTGCAAAGACACATAGACCAAAAATTCTTGACCAAAAGCATGCGAAACTTCTGCTTCCACCACCTTTCATCCTTTCTTGCAAGGAGAGTTGGTACCAATATTAATATTGAACTTCCGGCCCACAAAACACAGGACTTTCGTCAACTGTTTCTGCATCCCTTTCAAAACTGGGCATCTTGCTGGTCGCTAGTAATACCCCAAACCACTGGATTCAATCCATAGTTGGGAGCTTCTTTCAAAACATGCACATCTCAATGGGTCTTTCTGGTCCTTCCTCCTGATATAATTGTAAATGTCTTTACATTTCAGTGAGGATGCCTCCTGTCCATTAATCCACAAAAGCTTATCAGCTTCTCCATTCAAAAAGATAGCATAATATACCCCACGGAAACTAGTGATACTTGGATCTTAATTCCTTCAACAAGGAATTTACTTGGCCAAGTAAATCAGAAAAGCTTTACTTCACTTAAAAGTTTAGCAAAGTCTACTCCTCCCTTTCTCATAGAGGGAAAAGAGGGCGCCGCATAGATCTGTCCATGCATTTCATTGCATAATGTCTTACGTCTAGGATCTTCTGAATCCCTCCACTACAAAAGGAGCATACATTAACTTTTACGCACTCATGCCTACTATTTCTTTCATAATTTGGTTTTTGGAAAAGATGCAAACATGTTTAAGAAAAAATCATAAACATAGACAAAGAAAAAAAAAAAGTGCTTCATTTTAGATCCATATTTCTTAATTTTGATGCTGTCGGTTCAATTAGATTATGTCCTTTGTTGATTTGTGATAAATGTGTTTTTGTTGTTTAATTAACTTTTGCAAATAAAGTGGACCTACGCTTAATTTAAGTCTTGCTTTTGATAAAGGACACCAAAAAGACAACTGGGTTCAACCCATCTTCTGTAAATCAATTATGCATGGCCATATATCAAATATGTAAATAAATTAACGGACATTAGTTCTTGTTCTCTGTTTCTAAGGTTCCATTTACTTACAGGTTCTTTTTCTAATCACCTCCAAGGCCAAGTCTCACAGCTACATTTCAATTATTAAATGAGATCTTGCTGTAGCAAATAAAATTTTGGCAAAATCTTCCGGAATTGTTTATTAACTTATTTGTATTGATAATATATAGGATTTCTATAAATATATCAACATTGTTTCCACCACTGTCACAGATATCGCAAGATTTTCACTAATCTGGCCATATTTATGAGAAAACAAGTAAAAATATCAGGAAAATCTTGTGATTTTTCCCAAAAATTTTCAAATGAAAAACAACTTTACTGAAAAATACTTGAGAAAACCCCACTGGTATTTTCCTGATAAGTATGTTTGTGATATTAGTTTCCAAATTTTCACATGCATTTTATAGAACTGTACACTAACTTAATTATTTGTGCATCCAATGAAATTAATCTGTTCAAGCACGCATGTATTTCTGGGGTCAACCTGGAATTAACTTGAAGGATCGTGTGGTTAATTAAAGCTGAAAAATATATGTAGCCTTCAGAATGTTGCATTATTGTTCGCCATCCACGTTTCAATCATTTCTCTATGCTGGAGAGCCAAACAGAGCAAGGCTTATGGATGTAAATGATAAGCTTCATGGTTGGGCATATGTCCAACAGGCCTGCTTTTTTCCATTGGGGTTTGGTTTGAATTTCAAATCTGACAGCTAAAGTATTGCTGTCAGATCAGTATAACTTTAACACAGAAGAATGTGGATCCAGGCGACTCTTATGCCAAAAAAAGCTTTCTGGATCTGATTCTAATTTGGATTCCAGATTTTGGTTCAGAGATTGGATTTTGATCTAATGAAAATTTATATTCAAAACTGGGCTCAGGCTTAGTAAATAGATTTGGAATAGGAGCTGTATTAGACTACTATACAAGTACATGTTCAACAAGTTCCGACAAAAGTGTAGCATAACTGGTCGAGCCGGTCGGCATGTAAGTGGTGTATTGTTGGCTTGATTTGGATGGTTGCTGCTCTCTTGGACTGCAGATGATGGCACGGCTGCCACTTAGGTCCTCAAAGCATGCCCTGACCCTTAGACACGGGGGCAAAGGTTAGTTTATAAGGTATCATCCTCCAACCTGAAGCAGATGTTTTGTGAAAAATAAGCAAAAATATCGACTGCATTATGGCAACGAAAGAAGGATGAGGAAACATGAGGCAGTTCATCCAAGAGAATGCCTATCCACAAAAAAGGAAAAAAAATCAGTTCCCCACTTTTCTCTTTTGAATTAAGTCCCTAAATAAGTGTATTTATACATGCTGAACAACGTCTATCCAAAATATCTCAATGAGGATATCAAAATGATTTTTTCTACATGCTTCAGATTTATGCATTATTAAATTGAAGAAGCGCAATAATTCAATACTAGAGAAGCCCACACAAATTTTGGCTCATATTTATGAATAATTGAATTTTTTTATGTACTTAATATGATGTGAACCAAAATTCGTTTTTGTTCAAATAAATTCAACTCACTCTCTCCCAACTAGCTAGACTCTTCCAACCTCAGTATGTTCTCTCTCATTCCTCACCTCACCGAAATTTGTTTTTATGGACCGCTGTTGACTTGTATATTTTTTTTATTCAATTTTCTTTTTGCGGTTTTTTCTTGTATCTAGGGGACTTCTTGTCCCCAAATTTAGTTATGCATTAACATTTGATTGGCACCTGCTCTTTATCTCTCATCCATTACTTTTTTCCCTTTTCCTCACGGGGTACTCGCATTATAATGGGACATTAAGTCTTGTCAACTAAATGCATTAAAACAGGCCTAACAACTGAACATGCTGGCAATTGTCAAAAGAGAGAGAATGAAGGATTTTGAGTAGCGCGGATATATAAAGTTTTACATCATTAAAAAATATAGCAAAAGGTGCAGTCAGTTGCCACATGATCATGACTTCCAGAATGCATAGGGCTGTACATGAGCTGAGTCAAGATGAAGTTGGGCCACCTCACACTCGATTCTACTCAAAAAATTTGAGCTCGAACTCAAGTTGAGCTCCATAAAACAAGTTTGAGCTCGATTCGATGATCCAACATTCAGCTCGAACTCGACTCGTTTGACTCATTTAACTCATTTATGTTAAGTATGTCTCATTTTCTTAGCTAGTTTAACTCGATTAAATCATTTAGATACTATTCATCTAAATATTTTTCTCATTGTAATTCAACCTTTACTATGCAATCGAGCCAAGTCGAGTTTTTACAACTCGAATTTGACTCATTTAACATTTCAAGCATATAGTTGAACTCAAACTCGACATGTTTATAAATGAGTAAAGTTGGAGTTGAGTTTAGACAAGCGAGTTCGAGTTAAACTCGAGCTGGCTTGACTCGTTGTGCAGCCTAGGAATGCATCTATTGTGAAAGTTTTTAAAAACACAAAATTAAAAAAAAAATCATCGGACCGCAAAAGTAGCTTGGCGAATTTCTTTTATGCCAACCCAAATGTTAAATAACCAATCCAAGTCCAGCCCATCACAGACTGGATACCCAATTTCTTTCAGTTTTTTTATATAGACATATCATCCTTGGATCTGACAGTCCAATTGTTGATCCAGTCCTTTTCTGATGAGTTTTATAAGATACTTTTCCAAATGCAACCACCGTTGTCTAAAACTATACGTAAAAATATAAAATAAAATAAAATAAAAATTGACCTTTATTGTAGATCTTGGACATGATTACTTGTTTCATAAGTCTAATACATTTTTCAACAGGTCAAGTCTGTTCATACTTTCTTCATAGGTCTGGCCACAGCTTTTGTTGTGGCTGGCAGACCAAAGGTGGTTGCCGGGTTGGGTACCAGATAAGTAATTGGGTATCCAGTCTGTGATGGGCTGGACTTGGATTGGTTATTTAACATTTGGGTTGGCATAAAAGAAATTCGCCATGCTCGAATCTGCCCGAAATATATATTTAAAACTCATTTTTCATATTAATTTTTTATTTTATTCTCTCTCTCTCTCTCTCTCTATATATATATATATATATACATACATATATATATATATATATATATATATATATATATATATATATATATACATACATATATATATATATATATATATATATATATATATATATATATATATATATATATATATATATATATATATATATATACACTAGAATGTTGTTTTTTTATGATCTACAAACATCAATAACAAATAAGGAGAAGTATTGTGCTTCTGAAACAAATAATAGAGATTCCTCTGCTCGAAAGAAGAAAAAAAAGGAAAATGAACAAAAAAATAGGAGGAAAAGGGTGTAAAGTACTTTACTTGATAGCTTGGAAAACCACCACTACCAGTTTTTGAAGCATAACCAGAGAATCTGCTACCGCTCCTTCTAGCTGTCTGCTGCTTGAGTGACTGAACACCATAGCTGTTTATTCTGCCAGGTGTGGCTGGAGAAGGCGCCATTGTTTTTTTCCCTTCTGATGCAGCCAGAGAATCTGTTGCTGCCTCTTTCCGGTGAACTTAGAACAACCCTCAGTCGCTGCAGACAGTTTCGCTGGACCTTCAAATCTGGCTGGCTCGCTGCGCGGTGAAGCCCTTCGTCACTGTTACCTTTTTCAGGCAGACCCATGACTACTCAAATGTTGTTCCCTATGCCTCGCTGCAATTTTTCTTTTAGGCCGATGATACTTGCCGGTTAGCAGGTTGCCGATACTCGCAGATTAGTAGGTCATTAGCCACCAGAATCAGCTTTATGGACAGTGGCGGACGAAACCCTAGCAGAGAGAATTCAAAGAGGATAGAGAAGTACAACCAAAAAATGAGAAATACTCATGTTGAAGCCAATTTATAGTCTCAGATTAAAAATTGCAGATTTATTCCACCATTTTTGACATATTCCCAAAACCTGATCAGATTTAATGAAAATGAATGCCACAACGTTTTTGGTAAAAGATTTTTCATAAAGAGGCTTACGAAAGTTAAATTTGTTTTGCAACCAAATATTTAGTTAAAATTGCATAAAGACACCCTTATGTGTTATCAAAATAACAAAAGAGGGTCTCGAATATTTTGAAAATAAAGGAAGAAAACCTCTTTATAAAATTCTGAATTGAAGCCTCCTTGATTTTAAGTTATTTTAGAATATTGGTTGAGTATTCATTTCTTAATATGCATGTTTTCTTATGATGTATATACTCTAACAGTGGCTTGTCCTCTTCTTTGTGATTTTCTTAACTTGTCATTAAAATTCAAATTTAGAAATGACTTTTAGAGTGGAAGCCTTAGAATTTGCCAAGACTGAAAAACTCAATGGAATCAACTTTCATGCATGGAAGCGTAGGATCCTCTTGGCCTTGACACTTGAGTGGTTGATTCATGTCATGGACTTTCATTTTTCTATCTTAGGTGACAAGCCCACATATGAGGAAAAGAAGGCCTATGATGTTTTTGAGACAAATGATCTGATGGCTAAAACTATTATGTTAGCCTTCATGAAAGATGATCTAATGAGGGTATTTGCTGGACCATCCAACAGCTAAGGAGATGTTTCATGTTATCTGCTCGAAGTATAGCACCGGCACTACGATGCATATTTAGTTACTCCTAGAGCAGTATAATTCATATAAAATGAATGAGTTAGTTAGAGTGGTTGATTATGTCAACAAGATATTGGTCACGGCTAAAGACCTGGCCATAATGGGAAACATGATTTCAGACAACATGCAGATCTGTATGATCTTGAATAGCTTGCCTCTTCTTGGGACATGATAGTCATTGCCTTGAATCTTCACTTTGATACTTTTGACTCTAGAAAAGCTCCCCAATCAACTAGCTATTCAGCAAAAACACCTGACTAAGAAAAGGATGCAGAACTTATGATAGCCCAAGATAAACCCGCTAATTTCCATATGCTAATCAGACTCAAACAATTTAAAAAGAAAAATGATGGTAAGTTTACGGGCAAATTTATAGGTTATCATAGACGTCAAGGAATTGTAGTGGAATGATACAAGTGCGAGAAGCTAGAGCACATGAAGAAGAACTGTAGGACGAAGTTCCTGAACAAGAAGAACAACATTGATGGTTAGCACAATAGCAACATAAATCAAAATCAAGAGGACTACATCAAAGAAATCATATGTGTTCTGTCAGAGTGTCTGTGTGCAAATGAACAACTGACTGGTTGGTGGGTAAATTTTGGGCTACCTTTTTCACAGAAAAAACAAAGGAAGATTTTGGTCTGTATGGAAGACTTGGGTCTAAGAGTACAAAAGGTCTATATGAGAAATAATTCATATTGTGATGCCATGAGAGTCGGGTCATATCAACTCAATGTTGGAGGCACCAGTGCCATTCTAAATGAGGTTTTTTATGTTCCTTCTATGATAATGAATCTAGTGTCTATTCCTGCTTTGACTGGGAAAGGTTTTGAACTTCGTTTTATATAAAAAAAAGTCACATTAGGAAAACATGGAAACACCATGGCTAAAGGGAAATATGTAAAAGAACATTACATGTTTAACTTCAATGAAATGCTTGCAGGTGCTGCTTATATTGACTCTATATTGAATGTCAGTATAAACTTATGTTATGAAAGATTAAGCCATGTAAGTATTAACAAGATGAAGACTCTAGCACAACTAGGTTTAATACCTGATATTGATATAAATGATTTTGTGAAATGCGAGTCAAGTTTATATAGAAAGATGGTAAGAAATTCCTTCTCTTATGAAGTAATTTGGGCCACTAATCTATTGGAGATTATGCATACAAATATTTGTGAATTTTTCAGGGTCAAAACACATAACAGATGTGAACTTTCTTAGGGTCCAAATATACACTAGCATGTTATATTTCACAATAATCATTGATGATTTCTCAATGTTTGGTTATGTTTACTTGAACAACAATAAATATGAAGCCCTTGAGAAATTCAAGGAATACAAAAATAAAGTTGAGAGACAACTTGGCAAATACATCAAGGTTGTAAGGTCTGATCAAGGTAGTGAGTATACATCAAATGGCTTCCTCAAATACTGTATAGACCCAAGAATTAACAGGAAAAATAGTGCCCTAGAACACCACAACAAAATAGTGTAGCTAAGAGGTGTTACAAAAACCTCTTTTACTGGTAAGATCCATGTTGGTATGTGCACACTTACCCAAAGTATTCTGGGATGAAGTTGTATTAACAACTATGTATACTATAAATCGAGTGCCTTGCAAGTTCCAACAAATCTTTATAAGAGGTGGACTGGTGTGAAACCAGATCTGAGTCAACTCTAGAGATGGGGATCTGTAACTCATGTTAAAATCCTAGATACAAAAATAGATAAACTGATTAATAGATCTGTAAGGTGCTTATTTATTGGATATCCAAAGGATTCAAAGGCTATAGATTATATCATTAGTCTATGTGACTTGTCGAAAGTAAGGATGTAAAGTTCCAAAAAGGACTCAGTAATGAGGACGATGACCCAGTAGAATATCAAACCAATCTATTGGATGATCTAATTTACTCAGATGAACATTGTAACAATGAACCAACTGGGGAACAATTTGATAAAGAATAAGTTGATTTGGTGCCTCATCTTCTCATACTTTGTTAGGTCATAAAAGATATAGAGCTTCTCATTCAAATTTGAATGATTATTATGTATACTTGGGAGAGGAGCTATACTATTTAGTTCATTTGATGAAATGTCACATAATCTGACATATGATGAAGAGATAAATTCACATGAATCGTCAGATTGGGGAAAGCTATGGATGAACAAATTGAATCCATAGAAATGAATACAGTCGAAAATTAATATAACTTCTTAAATGAAGAAAACCCATCAGGTGTAAATGGGTGCTAAAGAAAAAGTATAAGGTTGATGGATCAGCCATGAAATTTAAAGCAAGACTAGTGGCAAAAAATGTTTCCCAAAAAAAGGAATTGTTTATTTAGAAACTTATTTACCAATTGCAAAATTTGCTTTATCAGAATAATTTTGGTAATTGCAGTTTTTATGACTAGGATATTTTGTAGATGGATGTAAAAACTATTTTTCTAAATGATGAGTTAAAAGAACTATTTATATGACACAACTAGAAGGATATATCATCAAAGAAAATAAAGGTAAGGTGTAGAAGTTGAAAAAATCCCTGTACGGCTTGAAGTAATCTCTTAGACAGTGGTATTTTGCCTTTCATAAGGCAATAACTAAGCTTGGATATGTATCAAATCTGTTAGACCACTGTGTATATGTCTGAAAAGTGGGAGTCTTTTTTGCAT
>NC_045144.1:1027021-1124600 GCF_008831285.2 Nymphaea colorata
ACACATTTATCACAAATCAACAAGGACATAATCTGACCAACCCACAGCATCAAAATTAAGAAATGAGGATCTAAAATGAAGCACTCTTTTTTTTTTGTCTACATTTATGATTTTTTCTTAAACATGTTTGCATCTTTTTCAAGAAACAGATTATGAAAGAATCATGAGCTTAGGAAGGGAAATAGTAGGTATATGTGCGTAAAGTTTAATTTACAACATGCATACTGTTCATAGACCACTCCTTTTAGACAAAGTCTCTCTCTCTCTCAAGGTCAACTTAAATATTTTTCATTACGTTAAACAAATGCGAACTTTTAGTTTATTTATAATGAGACGAAATGGTCGTAAAACTATATTCATTCATGTTATTCTATTGTTTACCTTGTTAATACATGGGAAATTTATGGGGTGAATTTGTTTGTTCAGACATGTGGTACGCTTGATTATGGGCTTTTGGCTCCTGGCTTTTAAGATTCCATGTTCCGTTTTGGCTTTGATTGAGAAGGCCTGTGCAGCTGTGCTCCACCAACTCAGATCAGCCCCAACGGAGCTGATCCTCTCCTTTTAAAATGAGCCAAGAAGCTATTTGAAGAGAGCGCACTCTCCTACCTTCCCAAAGCTCTTTCAAAAAATCAAGAGAAAGATGCACCTCGGCATACTAAGGCTCAGCCAAATCTCCAAGCAACGTGAGAACTAGCCCCAACCTAGGTTTGCTTCTCAAATTCGCCCGATACTGGATCAAAGTTGATCTAGTTTGTCCATATATGTAACAAGTAAAAGAGCCACGCAAACAAGCTCACTCTATTCACTTCTGACATTTTGGAATGGACCAACCCAATGAAGATAACCAGTTTTTCAAAAAAAAAGAAAATTAAAGAGGCGTCTATGAATAAGATGCTCCATTGTGGACATGCTCTCCTATCCCCTCATTTGGAATGAATGAGACCATAAAAATCTTGAAAAATTAAGAGCAACCCAGCTGGGCATGCCCTTCAAGTCAACTTTCCATGATCTTAGAACAGAAAAAATCCTAAGTTCCAAGGTTTGGAAACCAGAAAATTCAAGTTAAAAAAGATGAGACATCCATGAATGGCGTGTTTCCCTCTACCTTCGATTTCTTCTTTGAAAAAACAAACAGACCTTACTAGAATCAGCTCAATTCCAGCTGACACCCTTCGTTGAAAACATGGAAATGAGACCAGCATGCCTTCTTTCCTAGTTTCGGGACATGTTAAACAAAAGAAAGAAATGGATTGGTAGGGAAGGAGGTGCACGTTCCATGCATGGTGACTTCTTGCCCATGCAAAAATCAAGTGGGATTCTCCCCTTTATCTCATCTGGTTCCAATAAAATGGAACAAATTCCAACACTAATGACTTGGTGCCTATAAATTGGACTCCATGCAAACCAGCAAGGGGATTCCTCTCCAGCCAGCTCAAACTGCCCCAAAGATCTCTCTCCGCCCAGCTGAAGAAGGTATAGGAAACAAATGTGAGCCCTAGATATAACTTAGATCCAAACCTGAATTTATGCAGACAAGAAATGACAGTCTTGACATCCAAAATAATTTTTAATAATAAGCTTGACAAGACTTAATAAAAACTTAATCACCAAACCAACAAAGTTCACAAAGTGATCTCAACAAACAATGACGTAAATGCACCAAGTATACTTAAATAATATATTTGCATTATTTGTCAAGATAAAACTACAAAAGTGAGGTACAAGAACTCACCTCAACAAATTCACGTAGTGAGCTATCACCCAAGTACCCAACTCCTTTGCACTTGAGCATACACTTGAAACTCCCACACTCGACCTCACGAAGTGAACACACAAACTAAACTCTTAAACTCTTGCTCAAGACACTCACCACTCACTTGAGCTTTTGATGCTTTAAAAAATGGCTAGCCACTCCTATTTATAGGGAGACTAGTCAGTGGTTGAAGAAATCCACCAATTTCTAATTAATTTTTTATTTTATTTTATTTTATTTTAATCACACTACGTTTAAAGGGGACGCTCACAGCTGCTTGTGTCTTCTCGACTCGTTTAAGAGAGTCGGTGATGACACTTTACAATCTCCCCTCATTACCGACTCTCTACTCATGACTCCTAACATTCTTCTAAGATTGGCAAATGTTTGTACTTACAAGCCTTTGGTAAAGATGTCAACGATTTGATCTTCTGAAGCGATCAGTTGCAAATGAATCTCACCTTGAGTACCTTCTCTCTGATAAAATGATGTTCCACTTCAATATGTTTCGTTTGAACATGGAAGACAAGATTCTTTACAAGTCTAATTGCACTTTGATTATTGCAGTAGAGTCTCACTGCATAATCCACATCTTGTTTAATGTCTTTCAGTAGTCACATCAACACACACATTCTTGTGTGCTTGAGATGCTGCTCTATACTCTGCTTCTGTTGTAGACAGTGAAACCATCCACTGTCTCTTGCTACACCATGAAATTGCACCACTTTCAAGAATGAAATATATATCCAGTGGTTGATCTATGAGTGATAAGTCTCCAGCATAGTCCGCATCACAGTGACCATAACTTGACAGTGGTCCTTTTTCATAAAGTATAACAAAGTCAGGAGTTCCTTCGACATAACTTAATATTCTATTTATTGCTTCTAAATGTAGCTTCCTTGGAGTTTGCATGAATCTGCTCACAACACCAACTACATAGGCAATATCTGGTCTTGACAATGTTAAGTAAATTAAGCTTCCAACTAGTTGCCAGTACATAAGTGATGTCTTCTAGCTTGTCTCCTTCATCCAATTCTGAGTTTCACATTTATCTCAATTGGTGTGGTATAGGTTTGCAACCGAACATACCATACTTACGTAGTAGTCGATGAACATAATTTTTTTGACTTAAAAATAATCATTTGGATTCATAATCAATTTCCAATCCACGAAAGTGTTGTAATTCCCCCAACTCTTTCATTTCGAATTTCACCGTGAGATGTTCACGAATGAGATTAATTTCTTCCTTGTCATCTCTAGTAATGATTAAATCATCAATATAATTAACAAAACAGTAATCTTCATACCTCTGTCTTGACAAAGAGACTGGAATCTACTGAGCAACTTGAAATCCACTAAACACTAAAAATTCAACTATTTTCTACCATGGTCTGGGTGCTTGCTTCAATCCATAGAGTGATTTCTTAGCTTATAGATGTAGTCTGGCTTCTTTGGAAATTTGAATCCTTCGGGCTGCTTCATATAGATTTCATGTTCAATATATCCATATAAGAAGGCATTTTCACGTCTATTTGTTATATCTTCTAAGATTTGCTTGTAGCAATGACTATCAGAATGCGTATAGATATAATCTTTGCAAGGTTCTTCAAAGTCAATGCTATACTGCTATGAAAATCCTCTCGTGACTAGTCGAGCTTTATATCTATCGACTGAGCCATCTGCTTTTATTTTTTTATTATATTATAAACCCACTTACAAGTAATGGGCTTTACTCCTACAGGCTTTGGTACGAGTTCTCAGGTCTCGTTATGCTCCAATGCCTTTATTTCATCATTCATTGCAGCTTGCTATTTTTCAACATCTTTTACTTCTTCAAAAGAAGCCAGCTTGATCTCCTGCATGATGGCACAATCTGCATTTGCGTAATTGAGATTTTGTTTCGGTACTCTTGTTGATATTCTTAGTGTTATAGGTGCTCCTTCTGGCTCTTCAAGTTGTGATGGTCTTTCTTCTTCTATACTTCGTTGTTGAAGAGGACTGACTCCTGTTCTCCATGGGTCTACTCATTATTCCCATTTTGGGCTATGTTCAGGCAGTTGAACTTGTTTATCTAATCGCTTGTTTCTATTCAGGCTCTCCTTGATTCATCTCAAATTGTATTTTGTTTCGAACATTTCTCTAAAAAAGTAGAGAGTCTAGAAGCACATTCTTCTCTTCTGACCACCAGGATGATGCTTCATCGAAGATGACATCATGAGAAACATGAACTTGTCCTATGCTAGGATTAGAAATTCTCCATCCCTTCCGATATGGATCATATCCAACAAAGACACACCTATGTGTCTTTTTGTTGAACTTAGTCTTGTGCTAATCAAATAAAAAAACATAACATACACAACCAAATACTCTAAAATAACTCACAAACGGGTTTATGGACCATTTCACATGGAGACTTAAAATTAAATTTTTGCAATGGTAATCAATTAATTACGTGTACAGCTGTGCTGATACACTCGGCCCAAAATTTTGGTGGCATGTTCTTTGCATGCATCATGCTTCGGCATGTTTCTACTATATGACGATTCTTCCATTCTGCCACTCCATTTTGTTGTGGCGTATAGGCACATATAAATTGCCTTTGAATTTTGCTTCATGTATGCCATAAACATGTTGAATGTATATTCGCCACCATTATCAATGCGCAGATGCCAAATTCTATACCCAAGTTCTTTTCTCACCATCTAGTGAAACTCCTTAAACTTTTCAAGTGCTTTAGACTTTTCTTTCATGAAATAGACCTAAGTATCTTAAAAAATCATCAATAAATGTGATAAAATATCACTTACTTCCAACTGATGGGTCTGGTACTTTTTCGAATACATTTGAATGCACAAGCTCGAATGGTGCTTTGTCTCTATACTTTGACTCTTTGAATGACCTCCAGTGCGCTTTTCCATATTGACATCCTAGGCATAATTTGTCTGTACATACCTCAAACTTTGGCAGGTCAATCAACTCCCTTTATTAGACATATCTTGGAGTTTGTTATATCCAACATGAGCGAGTCTCTCATGCCAGATATTTGAAGTATTATGCTTTCTTGTTTTGTCAACATATGTTGTTTCTACTGATAGGACATATATTGACTCAACTTTTCTTTCTTCAAATATGGGAGTTCCAAGAACATCTTCATTTGTATAAACTTTTACATCATTTGGGCCAAACATGACATAGTGACTTAAAGCTGTAAGTTGTGGCACAAACAACAAGTTCTTTATCATTCCTAAAACATGATAAACATTCTCTAAAATCCAGTCTTTACCAAGGTTAGCTACAACTTCTGCTTCTCCAATATGTGCCACTGAGAGCTTTGTGTTGTTAACAGTAACAACAACTCGATTTTCATCATATTCTTTCATACTTAGGAACTTGCTCTCATCACCAGTCATATGATTTGAACATCCAAATCAATTATCCAATCAGTTTGATAATTGATCTTTTCTTCTTTTTCTTTTACAGGTTTTATGTGAGCGGAATTACATTTTTTGTGTTTAATATCCACTTTAACTTCCATTGAATATAGAAATGAACTTTTCTATACAGTCTCATTAGCTCCCCCATGTTGCTCACATGTTGTAACTACATTTCCTTTATCTATTTTGACTCTGAAGTCACGAGCAAAATGATCCAATTTTCTCTAAAACACTTTTTCTTTGGTCTCCACTGCTGTGTAGTTTCTCTTGTTTTCTTTTCTATATTTTTCTCTTTCTTTTCATCTATGTTCCTACTTGGGACCTAATGACTGACTTAGCTAGCCATCGTGATCTTTGACCCTTACTAAACAAGACTTCCTCATTATTTACTTTCAGTGAAAGCTCAGCCATTTGCTACGCTCATGTTTCTTAATTGATCAAAAAATTCTTCAACTCCAACGAAGTTGGTTGAACTGACCAGCCTTGAACACCAATTATAAAACTGCTAAATTCTGAATGAAGTTCACGAACAAGAATTATCCCCATACGGTCCTCACTAATCTTAGACTTATAGTCAATTTGAGAAATCTCCCTACAGATGTTTTTAACCTTCATAAAATAATCTGCTATCAATATGTTTCCCTGAGTTAATGTAGCTAATTCATTTTCTAATAGTTGCAGGTGGGCGTCATTAGCTCGAGAAAATAATGTCGCAAAAGCTTCCCATGTTTCTTTAGGAGACTTAGCATCATGTATATGTACTAATAAATCTTTCTCAATTGATACCTTAATTGTAAATAGAGCTTTCCCTGCTTTGATCATCCATTTCTTCTTTACTTCCTCGTCAACAAAAATATTTGTGTCTGATCCCAATACTATATCCAATAATTCATGTCCTAAAAAATACGACTCCATGCAAGTTTTTCAATAGCCATAATTGCTATTGTTAAGCTTTTCAAAAATATTTAATGCAACTACTAATGCCGCCATAATTTCATAATATAATTAACATAATTAATCTCACTATTAAACCAACCCTTAGACTGCACGTCACTCTAATACCAATTGTAGGAAACAAATGTGGGCCCTAGATATAACTTAGATCCAAACCCGAATTTATGCAGAGAAAAAACAACAGAGTCTCGACGTCCAAAATAATTCTTAATAACAAACTTGACAAGACTTACTTAATAAAAGCTTAATCACTAAATCAACAAAGTTCACAAAGTGATCTCAACAAATGATGATGTAACTGGACCAAGTATACTTAAATAATATACTTGCATTATTTGTCAAGATAAAACTTACAAAAGTGAGGTACAAGAACTCACCTCAACGTGCCCAATTCCTTTTCATTTGAGCATACACTTGAAACTCCCACACTCGAGCTCATGAAGTGAACAAACAAACTAAACTCTTAAACTCTTGCTCAAGACACTCACCACTCACTTGAGTTTTTGATGCTTTACAAACTGGCTAGCCACTCCTATTTATAGGGAGGAATAGTCGGTGGTGGAAGAATTCACCGATTTCTGATTATTTTTTTATTTTATTTATTTTATTTTCTTTTCTTTTCTTTTAATCACACCACCTTTAAAGGCGAAGCTCACAGCTGCTTGTGTGTTCTCGACTCTTCTAAGAGAGTCGGTGATAATACTTTATAGCAGCTCCAAGAAAAGAGTACTCTAGCTCTAAGTGAGGTGTTTTCCAGACAAACCCTCACCCTATGCTCCATCAAACCAGGCATCTAACTCAAATATCCCACCTTGACACCTCAAACCTTGCAGCCTTCAAACCGAGTCCATCTGAAGCATCCTGCTCGACTTCAAATCCTAGCATTTTTAGCTTGGATTCCAGCCGGAGTTTGCTCACTCCAGATGTCGTTCCATGAAGCTCCAGCCAAGGCGACCCGGATCGACTTTCAGGTCTAACACCTGGAACCGAGCACCATCAGCCTAGGCGTTCTCCGACCTTCATGTCGAGCCCATCCTGACGTCCCCTGTTCTTCCCTGTTCCAGACATCCTCCTCCCCTGCTTCAAACGCCTCCAGCTCCAGCATTCTTGGCCGTCGATTTAGCGACTTAGTGCCGGAATAGAAGGCTGCAGCCAAGTGCTCCTATCTCCCACTTGAGGCATATTGTCACCACCAAACCAGGTGTCTCTAGGGTCCAGCTTGCACTTGCCTCAACCTTTCCATTCACTAAGGTCATCCTCCTCATGCTGCATTTATTTCACTGGGTTAATGCGTTAAAGTGCATGGCTATTGCTAAACCAAAAAAAAAAGAGTAGTCAGTCCTGTCGAGCAGCTATTAAGAGGCAGGGTGCAAGCATGGCCAGACAGCCTTCTCCATGGCCTGATTAGCAGCAACCATGGTGAGGCTGTCACCACCTCCTATTGAGCCAAAATCAGGGGTTCAAACACCCCTGATCTTACTAATGCCTAATTTAATGGGCATATCACTGCCATTTTTCAGTAACAAGCAAGGCTGATCTATAGTTTACAAAGAAAAAATTTTGGTGGCATGATGCCTTGAATCAATCCGTAACCAGCCTAATGGCCCTGGTGTACAACAGTCCGCTTTACCCAAATCCGTGGTTCATAGTGAACTAATTTCAGCTACCCATGATCATGGTGATTTGGCTAACCAACTTCAAATTCCACTAGGAATGGCCACACATTGATTTCGCCATTCATAGTCCATGCCTTACGGTGGTCTTGCTTGACTCATGCTCCTCAATATTGGACAGCATTGAGTCATGACAGGTGAGATTCTGCTCAAATTGACAGCCACATTACTTTCCTGGAAACAGAATCCTTGGTGTACTTTCCCCTAATTCGAGTTCCTAAGATGCTACGCTTCGCAATCAAATACATTGATTTCAACCACATGACAATCTTGCTGAAAACCAAAGAGTACTCTATACAAGTTCGTCGTATTAATGATGGATGAAGATGGCCAATGCATGTGGGGTGGGGTTTCTTGCTTTAGTTTGAAAGCTGGGAATAAGGTCTAGCTGGGTCACCACGTAACATGTATATATTAAAATTATATGTGCATGAATTCTGGTGATTTTGGCAACCATTCTAAACCTAAGCTCTGTTTTGAAAATCAGAAAATGGCAATTTCAAAATTAATCTATCCCATAAACAAAAATCTGATTTTAAAAGAGTCTCATTCGTGTGTAATTATGATGACGAGACCACCATAGCTTGGAAGGGAATTTGGATCATTCATCTATGTGATGGATAGTTTTTAGCGATATATGTAAAAAGAGAAGATGAGTGAAGTATGAATGTTGTTCTATTCCATGAATGGGCAATGAATCAGACTCCATAGTCTCATCAAATCAAATTGGGCTAATTTCAATATACAAATTTCTGAAATTTTCAGAAGTTTCTATGGGTTGAAAAACCAGCAATTAACAAAAATGCTTTATCTAGTTAGGCTCTAAAAGAAATCTCTTGATCCAAGTACAAGTATTTTGGTCATGTTGACAGCCACAAAAGAAATCCAATTTTTACGAAGCCCATTTGGAAATAGGTACTTTCAAGATATTTTCACAATCAAAATCTATCAAATCTACAGAAGCCAAGCATTCCAATCAAAACCAATCTTTCAAAATCCTTCATCCTAAAAAACCTAGAAGAATCCAAAATGTGATTTCCTACCCAACAGTGCATTTCCTAAAACTCAATCCCTTAAAATTGGGTTTTAAACCAAATGAACCTAATTTTTGCCTACGTTCTAAGCAAAATGAGTTGAAATCAACTGGTCAAAACGAATCTTGGAATTCCATGAATTCTCAAAAAAAATCAAAACCTAACTAAGATCATGGAACTTACTCATAAATTTCCTATACCAAGGTGAACCAATGTCTATGTGGGATCTAATTAAATTATCCATGGAGAGGAATACAATAAAGTATGAATGAACATATAGTCTATCTTATGGAGGCATGCATGCACTCACTTCCCAAATGCATTCGCTCTCCTACGCCAAGGTTTTAGTGAGCAAAATTCCATAACTAAGTCATATTATGAAAAAAACTTGGGCATCTCACTTATTTTGATGCAAAAACACAAAATTTCCAAAATGGCTACAAAACTAGAATTTTCAAATGTATTTCATGATTAGCTTTTCCTCAAAAAAACAAAACAGAAGTCAATTTTCAGTCCAAAATATACTCAAAATCAAGCAAATTTTCATGACCTTTATCAAAATTCCCAAATCAAATTTCAATTTTTCAAAATCAAGAAATTCCCTACATCTGAACTTGGACTTCTAATTTGCAATTTTCAAAGCTCATTCCGGGATCAAAACCAACCAAATAAAATCAAGTTTGTCAAAACTCACAAAACACCAATATATTCCAAAACTAGGATCAAGTCTCAAAATCCCAAATCCAAAGATTTTTCCAAAAATTCTAAATCAGTCGAGTTCCAATTATTCCAAGCCCAAAATTTTGACCTCCAAGATCTGACTATCTAGTCCAACTTTTGGTTACCCAATTTCTAGATTTTGGATTCAAAACCAAATTCTGGTTCCAAGGCCCTCAAGGATTTTTTCAAACAAGTTTGAAAACTCAGACTATCTTCAAAATTTTATAGTCTAGCCAACTTCCAAGGTTGAATACTCTATCCTAGTTTCAAAAACAACTAATTAAACTTCAATTATCTGAATCCCCAATTTAATCAAATTCCAAACTCCTAATTTTCAAATTCAAAATTCCAAACTCCCAATTTTCGAATTCAATTATCCAATCCCTGCACATGCATGTGGGAAGAATGACTTGTCAAGCTTGAGGAAATCTAGACTTTGGATCGCTTACTCCTATCAATGCTGGCAGGAATTGTCGATCACCATCCTGATGGGCTTGTCTCTTTCTCCTGAAATCTACTTTTTTTTTAAAAAAAAGACTCATATTTTGCTACTTCGTGAGACTTCCCCCTCTTGCAGGATGAGGCACGAAGACTAGGGAAACAATGGCAAACAACATTCTTTGATATAATTTATTATGCAATATCTAATTTGCAAGCAAGGTGCAGTTTCCATAGCAGGTGAAGATGCTAGACTTGCTGTTAACGTCTCACCACAAATAAGGCAAGCCTCTTGTAATGAACACAAACCATGTGTCTCACATCACAATGTGACATCCTTGTAAAGTGAAAAGAAACATTAGAATCATGCTTTTCATGCTTATTTTCAAAGAACTCTTCTGTAACCAAGGACTTGCTTTCTTACTCATGAAACACATTAAACAACCACCAAGGCCGCGCCAGTTCCAGAGATTAAACATTAGATTGCATGGTTGCAGCAACTCAAAACAATCATTGTGAAGAATTCAGGATGAGGCAAAACTGATGTACCATCCCTTGGATGGAGAATTTTTTGCCTCTTTTTCTTCCTCTTCTCTAGTTAAAAGAAAACAAAAAAGGAAATAAGCACCATGCCTAGAACAAGTTAAGGTGTGACTGGCATCTATGCATGCCTGGACCGACACAGACTAATGATTATGCCTAGAACCACATGCATGCCTCTTTTTCTTTTTCTTGTTGAATATCCTACTCAAATTTCACATCTCAAATTTTTTTCTTCTTAGGTGAAAAATTGAATTCTACAAACGGCATTCCATATAGTCAATAGCACATACTCTATTGAAGGAAATCAGAAGACATAGTGCAGGAGGATTAATTTAACAGTGATTTCGTAATTGGTCAAGGTAGAAAACTTAGTGCAAGATGATTAGCCTACACAATCCGTAGCATTGTCTTGATCTTGGTATAAGTCTGTCGTCAACTTCACCATTTTAGACATTTCGAGTCAGTCCATTTTTCTCTCTTTGTATATCTCTCGCTTTAACCACTTGATGTCCACTATCATTTTATATCTGACATTGACATTAATGCTGACCAAGGTCTCTTTATCAAATTTAAAAAGAAGCATTATATATATATATATATATATATATATATATATATATATATATATATATATATATATATATATTAGCTCTTTATCGTTTAGATCTTGAATTTTAATCAATCTTGATTCGATCTTAAGCAATAAGTTTGGATTTAGATCTCAAGAAATGTGTTGTTGGATTTCAGATAAACGATCATGGATCTCAGGTTAGGGATCTTGTACGTTAAATATCAAGTATTGGATTTCAGATCTTAGACTGTAAACATGGGATCATAGATTTGGATCTTGAACCTTATATTATGGATTTTGGATTGTAGAGGTAGGATCCTAGGTCTTAGATCTTGGATTTCAGATTTTAGATACTAGCTTTTGGATCTCAAGCATTAGACTATGGATTTTGTATGACAGATTTTGAATCTCAAATCTTAGATTATGGAAATTGAGCCATGATTTAAAATAATGGATTTTGGATCCTGAATTTCCACAACACGATATAATCTTTGTGACATCTTTATTTCAAATTTAGAATAAGAATCCCCTAGATTCTGATCTCATGTCTCGGATTTAGATTTAGATATCCCTGCTAGGTCCATGTTCCACTTCAGGTCTACATGGCCTAGTTTTGAATGCATCATTGTAGATCTAGGATCATCGATTTGCATTGATCCATGATGATCTGGATATGAATAAACTTCATATTAGTTTCTTATTATTCATCAGCCTATTTCTGAGATCTACTTAGATTTTTAAAGTGTGCATGATTTCAAATTCATAGTATGTTTGCTTTTTTATGTTTTGGACGACATTTAGAGTTGAAAAATAAAACATTTTAGACTAGTCTTTGGTTTGATTACCCTTGGTAAAGGTGCCAGGATTGGTCAAACCTCATACCAGCACAATGGGTCCCATTTATTACAGATTGCGTGTGAATTTTATGATAAAAATTTCACATGTAAACAATGTAGAATCAGATGGATGAGAATATGATGAGTTAGGATGTCCAACCTTGAGGGGCCGTAATTTTATAGTGGAGAGGTGCGCTCCGACCAACGAGGTGTAGAGGTGCAGAGTTGGCCCAGTCATAAAGAGGCACGAACCTAAGCAATCAGAAGAAGAGTTTAGGGGTAGGCCAATGAAATTTTTGAGTTTTTCTTTTATTTGCTTGAATGAAATTTTGTAAGAATGACTCCTAGAAAGGTGGAATGACAAACCGTTTTGAGGAAACGTGGCCACGAGATTTACTCGTTTAGGAAAAATATTTTTGCGAAATCTTTATATTTTCTAAGTTTTATACTTTGGGCTTTTATAATGGTTTGACGACAACTTCACTGCTTTGGAGATTTATCAAGGCAAAACTTGAAATTTGCATAGGTACTTACTAGATTTCAGAAGAAAAAAAATTAATGGGGTGATCATGAAGAGATTGGTGCACCTCTGGAAATGGATCAGTAACACGACATTGATGATTATGGGCTCATTCTGAGCAGAAAGTACTTATAGACTTGATTAAAATGGAACAGATAAAAGTTTGAAAGTAGTGAAGAACTTGTGGTTTTGATGGAAAGATAAGGGCAAAACTAGGAAATAGGCCAAGCACACTCTACTTTTCAAGAGAGGAATATGAAAGTGGCTTGTAGGAATAAGCATCGTTCATGAAGAAGCACAGACAAATTGCCAAGTGATGACTGTTGTCCATCTGGAGCAAGATTAAGTTTAGTAAGGTGGAAGGCCTCATGGTGTTCCTGTAGGTTAGGAAATTTGCCAAGGAAGAAAGGGAAATTTTGACTGAATCAAAACTTGCCTAGAGAAGAATATCACTTTAATGCGCACAAGTAGCAATGTTGTAGTTCAAGACCTTGGCCAAGGGCCAGATTGAAAATTACACAAAGTGCACCACAACCCTTAGGAGAGTGTATCTCTGGGGACGTGATGGGACTAGGCATGCTTAATGAAGAGGCTTCCACCCTTGGCTAGGCTGTGAATGTTGCTTGCTAAAGTCGGATAACTCCTTAATAGCAGAAAGTATGAACCAGTATACAGTAAGGATATTGACGGGCAAAATTTGAAATTAGTTACTATGGTTTTGAGATGGCTGCATAAAGGGTAAGAGTACAGCTTTTCTTAAGATATTTTCAATACAGGACTAAAACCAAACTACATTTTGTACAAGGCACAGCCGCACAAGCCATAAAGTGCCTAGAAAGGAGTAATATAGAAAAACATAGAAGACTTACAGTCCCTACTCCTTTTTGAGGAGAAGGGTGAAAGAATGAACTATAAAAAGGCACTTCCCTCAACCCTTCCTACATGCCCTTCTAAACTGCAACAATTTAAGAAGCCCTTATCAAGACATGTACCAGGCACATTTCATAGGAAGTCACAATTTGATAAGCATAGGGCCAAACCAACCCAATTATTAATGAGCAGGATAGTGTGCCCGGCCATGACTCAGCCAGGCCCATCGGGCCCTTATGAGAATCCAGCCCGGCCTGATGCACAACCATGTGCACCCACGACGAAGTAGTGTGTAAAACCATATAAGCCAGGCGATTTTTGACAACTGACAACCATAGCAGACACTTAGGATAACCTAGCTTAGTGAATAAGAGTAGAAAAACAGTGTCAAAATACTAAATAAAACAAAACAAGAACGTAGATCAAGCTCCTAATGGCAATTTACATATACCATCTAACACCCTAGTAAATAAACGAGAACTTTGCAGTCCAGATGCTATGGATATGTGATAAGAGGGAAAAAAAATAAAGAACAGTAGATACAGTGTTCCGAACTAGGATCATGGGTATTCAATCCATTGGCTGCATTGACTCCCACATTCCAAAATGATGCAATACTTCGTTAAGAAGCAATGTGGAAGATAGATCAATCTAATATCATATACTTTTAAGAATGTTTTGGTTTTCTACACAAATGAAGGTAGCAAATAAGTAAAATAACCAATTATATATTATCAAAACAATGTATATGAATATATATGTTCATTAACTAAAATCATAGGAAATAACATATATAAACAAATTACATTCTTAATTATTTTTGCTCTTATCAAATTAGAAACTTATAAATTAAGAATGTCATCTGTAGATTTTGGATAGCAACATGTAATCAATCAATTTTAGGTTTGGCCCCCGACATATATTGTTCAAGTGTCAAACTTGCATGAGGTTGGCTGCCCCTTTGCACCCACCTTGTCAAAACTAGACAAAAAAGAGTTAGACTTTCACCTTGTTTGAATATTAATTAATTTGTTTCGTTGGAAGAAGGTAATAGCTCGAGATCCTTATACGCAAACTAGCTATTAACATGGTCATAAAAATTGTTTTAAACATGAATAATGGATATTGTATGCATTTCTCTTTGCATGAAAAGCAAGTGCTATATAGATAGTAATCATTCATGAATCCTATGCTTACTAAGTAACGATCACACATTTCAACTAATATGTAGGCATGTTAAACAAAGCTTCTTCACCAGGACAATGCCGAGTGTCCAACTCATTTCCAAATTCGACAGTGTTTAGCTTATACAACTGCTTATATTGAAAAGTCAAGCTACGCTTGAATAGATGGACCTGGAATATTAGATATCCAACTAAAGCCAACCATTGAGATACCTAACTCTTACTCTTTTTTTGCTCTATAGTAAAATATTTTCTAGGTGCATACAGTATGCATGGGCATGTTATACATGCCCCTTCCCTAACAACATGCATCGACTGGCCAGTGAAAGAGAACAAAAATGCCATATAATTTTTTTTTTCACTTATATGCTTCCACATAAATTTGGATCACTCCACGTGTTGATCATCTAGTTTTTTACTCAACTTCATTTGAAGGAGAGGGAACTCAACCCATCGGTACAGGGTTTGACTGTTCCTAATGCCTTTGTCAGAGATAATCAAGCCAAAAGCTAGACTTTTACCCTCCATTTCTGATTGCTATGTTGATCCTAAATATAATAGAAGAATGAAGCAATGTGTTTCTTAGTTTTATTAAAATAAAGTCTTAATGCAAATCGAAACTTTAGGAGTTTTGATTGAGATATCGTTGATCAATCTTACTGTCATCATAAGTCATGCAACAATTTAACCTACCGTATATGATACATGCTCACTTAAAGATTAATGGCTAGAATTGTGTTCCTAAGGATTAAAGTTGAAGAGCTAGGTCTAGATCATAGGTTTGGGCTAAGCCATAAGAGTTTTGTTTTGTTGATGCTTGATTTTGAGTTGAATCGATTTTAGATTGGAAGCTAAGTTCTAACTTTGTGTTATAAGGTTTGGATGACTAAAGTTTTGGGCTTAGGACTTATAAAAAATGATGATTTTTAATCAGCTTCCATTAAACTAGCTTTAGATGTTAGGTTTTGGGTTTGATATATTGGATAGTAGTGCTGGTTCTAGTTAAAGTCTTAGGTCCTATGATTTTGATGCTTTTAATATTATGTTCTGATGTGATGATTTTATTAAGCTATCCAGGATTGTGGGTATTTTCATAAAGATTTTGAGTTAGACTGTATGTTGGTTTATATTTTAATGACCTAAAATTTGTCTGATTTTAAAGTCTTGTGATTAGAAATTTGATCTTTGGTTTCTCCTAGTTCAAGGACTTTGGTTGACTAAGAGTTTTGGTCTAGGTTGAAGATTTTGATTTGATTAAGCATTTGGTTTTCCTGAGTCTTAGTATCGTTTAGATCCTTGAGGTTTTTTTCTGAAAAAACTTCTTCTGAAATAACTGTGTTTTTGGGAATTTTTTTTAAACATTGATGCAATTTAAAAATAATGTGCCTAATTAGAGGTAAAGAAAAATTACGTTGTTCTTACAACAAAGGTAGTACTTAGGTTGTAATACTAAATAACTATTTAAATTCTAATCAGAGGTGAAGTGTGTTCTTTGATGGATTATATAGACTTAATTCAAAACTCATTGCATGCCCAATCTGGGTGGTCCTCATCTAGCTTTAAGAAATTAGTTCTTCCCTAATCCAAGACTATTACCACGGATTAGGGGCTTAAGTACCTTCTAAACTTCATTGGGGATGGTGTTGCATGTACGTTAAGCAAATCATTGCTGAAATTAAACTAAATGTGAGGCAAAAGAACCTTCAACATTGTTCAGTTAAACAGACAGATTAATGATGGAGAGGCAAAACTAACCCTTTGGTACCTAATTGACAAGGAAACTATTGTAATTGAGCTTAGTTAATGCTTGAAAAAAATATTATTTGTTCCCTAAATCAATATATTGGTGCCATGGTTGAGGGTGTAATCATCTTTAAATTTCAATTGAGCGTAGTGTATGAAAATGTGATTAATCGAGGGAAGTTAAAAGCGAAAGTGAAACTACATGAAATTATAAAAGCATAATTAACAGCTAGGTTTGAGAGAGAGAGAGGAGCATATCTAAATCCTTAAATACCTAATCAACAAGGAAATCAAATGCATGTATGTTTACTTGAGGTTTTAAGAGATAATCTTGTCTATTCTTTGAACCAACGTTAGTACTGCAGTTAGAAGACTGATCATCCTTAAATCTCAATTAGGCACGGTGTATGCAAATGTCCTTGATTAAGTAAATTAAAGGCATAGCCCAGCCTGAGATGGCCATGGACGATCTTGCTGGCCAGTGCACGGTCTAGTGGGTCAACAAGTGGCCACTCCGAGTCTATTTTTAAAATTATTTATTTTTTTATTTCAATTGCAAAAAAAAAAAACAGAGGGAAACCAAGGGTGTTTGGGTAAAACTCTAAGGTTGGAGAAGAAGAAGAAGAGAGAAAGCTAGAGAAAAACTCTAATTTTTAAATGAGAAAATACTAGAGTTTTCCATGAGTTAGCTTATGCCCAAGAGAGAAGTTGTAGGAGTATTTATAGGGAGTTTTGGAGCCAAAACTCAAAATTTAAATTTTTTTAATTTAATAATATTTTCATGCAAATTTCAAGTATCTTTGAATGATTTTTATTTTTTTTTTTTAAATTGCATTTGACCAAGTGGGATTGGCCGTTAGCCTTGCAAATACCCCTTTGGGGTGTGGCCAGGGCTAATACCCAACCAACAAGCCGAAAATCACCCCCAACGTGCGGTTTTTAGCTAAAAAGAGTGTTTGCGCAACACACAGGCCCTGGCTCGGCACGTTTGCACGTGCACGACATTGCGATTGCACTGGCACGACCCTACCATGCTGGGTTCAAATGGGGAAAGGGGAAATGCCCAGATTTCGCCTCCTTAGCCTCCAAAGGGTCCTTTCATAAAAAAAGTACAAAAATCATTTTTCTAAATGTGTATGTTTGCATCCCAAAATTTTATTGATTTTGGAGTGCTTCAAAAAATTGAGTTTTGTTTTGAAATAGGAAAGAAAAGGGGCTCACCCGTCGGTACGAGGATTGACCATTCCCGGCGCCTTTACCGGGGTTAATCAATCCAAGGGCTATGTTCATCATTGATGCATTTCCTTTTAACTTAAACATCCCTTTGATTCTATATGCGGTGTAGAAAATATTGAAAGTTTGATGTTTCAAATTTTTGGAAAGACTCTTGAAGGGTTGCTTGAAAATGTGAAATGTTTTAAGGAAAAAGTGGAATTAGTAAGTATCATTTGAAAAACTTGTGAAATCATTTTAAAGTCACTTTAGTGTTCCCTTAAGACTTTAAGTAGGTTTGAGATTTTGTTCTAATTCGGTAACCACCTAGTTAGCTCCATCCCATCTTGCTTAAGTTCTTTTGGAGAGATGCTTGTGATCATAAGTGAAATAAAGTGGGTGAGAATGCATGGATGCATTTATCCTATATGAATGTAAAACATTCCTACCACAACATTCATCTAAAGTCATTCCTACCACAACATACATCTAAGGTTTTTGTTGTTGTATATAAGAAGGAAAATTTTTTGAAAGGGGATTGAGATTGTAGACCATCAAGCATGACTCCAATATTGGGTCATTACTTGGTTTGTGGTCTTAATGAAATTAGTAATTAAAAATATCATGAGAGGAGAATGTTAAAAAGAATACAAGAGATAAAACACTCTTATGAAAAGAAAGAGAGAGACATAGAGAAAGACATAGAGAAAGATATGCATACATGTGTACATACCATCACATATACACATATATGAAAGCTTAAGAGAAAAAGATGTACTAATTTGAAGAGAAAGAGAGATTTTAGAGGAAAAGAAAAATATCATACGTATATATGGGTACGAGAAATTTTATAAGAGAAGATATTTGTCTTGAAAAGACGAATAAATATTTGAAAAAGAGGAAATGGAGTACATGTACATACGTATTCATGCACATATGAAAATTTATAAAATGAAAAGTGAAAACATAGAGAGAGAAAGATGGGGGGTCATCATGTTGGTATAGATGTATATAAGATGTGTATACATCCATACCTTCACAAGATTAAAAATCAAGGAATAACTTAAAATTACCAACTTCAAGTTTAATGTGGGCCGGAGGGGAGCTTGGACTCATGCAAGAGTCAAAGCTAAGTTCCTAAGCATTGTTAGAAGGTTCTTTTTGAAAATGTTTTGGAAAATATGATTTATATAAGCATAGAATGTTATTATTTAGTTTGTTGTAAGAGATATATTTCTTCCACCGTTGGGTATGGAAGAAAACAAGCAACATAACGAGACACTCGTTAGGGTTCCTAATGGGATGATTAAGAAGGAAACTAGCGTAAAATGACATGCAAATGCATACTAACATGTACATTTTTGTGAGGGTTTATCCCGGATTGGACAAGTCTCAACCTCAAAAATTAATATGAAAATAAAGAGTCCCCAAACCACACTCTCATTTCCACTATACATTCACATATAAGTAGAAAACCAAGCAATTATGCATGGATAATATATAGACAACATTCAAGGAAGGAAAAAGAGAAAGCGGATGATGGAAAGAGCAAGGTTCAATTAGGAGGGAGGACATGATGTAACTATGAAATGATATACCACCTCATCTTTTCATGTCTCCGGTGCACTTGAGTATAGCCTCTTGACTCTAAAATAGAGATTGGAAGTTATCTCCTTTGACCATGGGGAAATAAGGAAGAGAGGAAAATAAGGGGAAGCAAGAAAAACAACAAGAATGTACTCATGAAAAGAAAGAACATGATTAAAATGAAAGATCCTCTCATCTTTTCATGCTCTCAATGCACTTGAGCATAGCCCCTCGTCTCTAAAAAGAGATTGAGTGTTATCTCCTTTGGCCATGGAAAAATGAAGATGAGAAAATGAAGAAAGAAAGACAATGCTATATTCAATAAAAGAGGAAACATGATTCAATCATGAAATGGAAAATCCTCTCATCTTTTCATGCTCCCAATGCACTTGAGCATAGCCTCTTGTCTCTAAAAAGAGATTGAGTGCTATCTACTTTGGCCATGGAAAAATGAAGATGAGAAAATGAAGAAAGAAAGACAATGCTATATTCAATAAAAGAGGAAACATGATTCAATCATGAAATGAAAGATCCTCTCATCTTTTCATGCTCCCAATGCACTTGAGCATAGCCTCTTGTCTCTAAAAAGAGATTGAGTGTTATCTCCTTTGGCCATGACAAGATGAAGACGAGAAAAGAAAATAACAAGAACAAGGCTATATTGAAGAAAGGAAATAACAATAACAACAAGAATATATTTATAAAGGGAAAGAACAACAACAAGAAGAATATATTGAAGAGAAGAAAGAGCAAGAAGATATTAATGAAGAGAAAGAACAACAACAACAAGAATACTTGAAAAAACATGATTTAATCATAAAATAAAATATCATCTCATCTTCTCATGCTCCCGGTGCACTTAAGCATAGCCTCTTGTCTCTAAAAAGAGGTTGAGTGCTATCTCATTTGGCCATGTGGAGATGAAGATGAGAAGAAAAAATGAAAACAACAACAAGACTAAGTCCAAGAAAAAAAAATAGCATAATAATAAGAACATATTAATGAAGAGAAAGAATAACAACAAGAAGAATACTTGAAAGAACATGATTAAAATACAAGATCATCTCATTTTCTCATGCTCCCGGTGCACTTGAGCATAGCATCTTGTCTCTAGAAAGAGGTTGAGTGCTATCTCCTTTGGCCATTGGGAGATGAAAATGAGAAAAGAAAAAAAAAAGAGAAATTAGAGGGATGATGGTTACATACCTCTAATGAGAAATGACCTAAGGAAGATGAACACCTTCACTTGAAGATCCCCTTTGAGTGAAGCTTCAAGATGATACCTCCAAGAGGGTTGTAGCTTGCTTCAAGTTGGAGAGGAAAATGGAGAGAGAAAGAGCTCAAGAGAAACTCTAAGTCTTCAAGTAAGAATATACTAGAGTTTCTCCCAAGGGCCAATCTTCTCCAAGAGGAGGGAAAATGAGAGGTATTTATAGAAGATTTTGGAGCCAAAACCCTAAATTTATTTTTTTTTTACCTAAAATGACTAAAATCACCCTCTAAAAGGAGATTTTTTGGTCAAAAGGAAGGGCAAATGGGTCTTGTCCACCCAAAAAGAATAAAATCACTCTCTAAAAGGAGATTTTTTGTCAAAAGGAAGGACAAATTGGTCTTGTCCACCCAAAAAGACTAAAATCACCCTCTAAAAGGATATTTTTTGTCAAAAGAAAGCACAAATAGGTCTTGTCAACCCAAAAAGACTAAAATCACTCTCTAAAAGGAGGTTTTTTGTCAAAAGGAGAGGCAAATAGGTCTTAAATGATCGATTTAGATCTGACTTGGGTTTTGGATCTAATTTGGATATGAAAGTTGTATTTTGGATTTAATTTGGATCTAAAAGTTGTATTTTGGATTTAATTTGGATCTAAAAGTTGTATTTTAGATTTAATTTGGATCTAAAAGTTGTATTTTGGATTTGAATATTGTGCCTAAATTTGAGTTTCGCGCTTGGATAAAACATCATAATCTTTTAGAAAAATTTGGGGTGATTACAGTGTATAAAAATGGTTTTTGTTACAAATGGGGCCGACTTTGTTTGGAGTGATTCCAATTATGTTCATTTTTATTGTGTGGTGTGCTTCAACTTGTACATCGGTATTCCCTCTTACTGTACAGGGAGTTGATGCCACGATAACTCCAAATGAAAACTGATCACTTATCAGGCTCCATTTCATCTGTTGCACCAATCCTCTGTTGGATAGTGGCCATGAGCCCTATCCTCCTCTCATAACTGTGAGGAGATAGGCTTAAAAATTTTTTTTTTCAAACTGAAGATTTTCATTCTAAACAAACTTTGGTTTCACATTATATTTTCCTCAAATCTCTCACTAGCCCTAGCTGGGCATATAGGAAAACCTATGAGGCTGGTTATATAAGCACAACAATACTCAAAATTGGGGCTGAATAGAAAGATTACCCGTTTTATGCCTCATGTAAGCAAACCCACAAATTCTCTCTGCTTCGATCTCTCTCTATTTGTTCTCTTGTTTCAGTTGTTGCTGTTACTTGCTGTTTTGGTGCTTTTACCACTCGTGCCCTCATCCTGAAGACTGCATTGGTAAACTTGCTCAGGACATAGAACGGATCAAAGGCTTCACTCCGCTGCAAAAACTCTAACAGTGGTATCAGAGACAAGGAGATCAATATCGCCTGAAACAAGTAAATTTCAGACTCAGAAACTCCCTTAGAAACTTTTGGCATGTTATGAGTTTCAAATATGTGTGGGCATCAAACTAGGAACTTGACAGGCATAAAGATGACAGTGGAACCCAGTCCAATAACTAAACGGGCTGAGCTTGAGCCACCACAAGAGGTTCAAGATAGCCCGAGGCTCACATTGTCAAGCCTTGATCCCAAGCTTTAGTCGGGATAGGTTGGAGTGACAAGGCTGGCCGTTTCAATTAAACGTAGGTCCCAATAAATAGGCCAAATGCCATCAGCGATGGGATGGGTTTTTGTTGGTTACCCTGTCACTATATATTAGACACTTGAAAAACAAAAAATTAAAATGAGAACGTGGAAACATGAAATAGAAATATTGACCACAAAAGCAACTATGATGCCCTTCAGAATACTCTTCCTTAATACAAAGATAAATATACTACCCTTGTTCTATTGACATACTAGGAAAATGCCTTTTGTTTGCATTAAAATTAATAAAATATCTATGTCACTAGCGAACCACTTGTTTGACTGTCAAATGTATTGGGATGTGTTGTGCATCAAGTAATAAAAACTGAAAAATAATTCAGGGGAAGAAACCAAATTATTAGCAATGTCAATTTTAGGCAAAAATAATAAATTCATTTATTGGCAACCAAAAGTTCACGTAATTCCAGATCTTTTGTGCACATGAAAACAGTCACTTGCTCACATGAAAAGAAAATTTTGATGCCTTCTGCTTACATAATGAAAAACACTCCTATCACATCTGATCGTAGCTCTTATTGACAAGCGGTGTTTGTATATCAAATGTCCAATGTGTTATCTTCTATTGCATTTTTTTCCCTCATGCTCCAATGTCTGCAGTCACTTTCCTACCAGTTCTTTTGACAAACCGTAACCAAAATACGTACGGCTCACTTGCTATCTAATTCCCCCCAGTGTGGGTTGGCTTTAACGATGATTCATTGTGCGGTGACAGTATAACAACAAATATCAGTTTTAGGAATGGTTGAAAACCGTTCTTAAAATAGTGTGGATCGTTCCTAAAAATAATTAGGAATGGTCATGTTTGGGTTATATAGGTACTGTAACAAAATATCATAGCAATCCCACCATTCTCAAGAACCTATTAGAAGCACTTTCGGATGAGAAAGGGCTCCCAGAACCCTTTTACTGGCAAAACTAAGAAATGAGTATACAAAAAAGTACAAAAGGAAATACAAAATCCATAGCATAAAGGTACAATACAGAAGAAAAAATCCCTCATGCTGGGTAATGATTCCATTCTACTGTGGAGTCATACATATCAAAAAATTTCAACAGATGCAAAGTCTTTTTTGCTGGATTATATTTCAAGAACACAAAAGAACATCCCTTGTGGACAAAAGTATGGAAATGGGAACCAGCTATATAGAATTCAATCATAACATTTTGAATAAGATAACTCCACTTCTTTGGCCCCCAAACAAAAGCAACCTGTCGCTGGAAATGTCTAGTGATCAAAAGTTACTAGCTGCATCTCTTACCTGCAATCTCCTATGTCACGGCTTCACCTGGACAACTGCTTTAACACAAATACCATCTTTGGTTCTCATTACATATGAAATTCTTTGCATTTGTCCATTCTCTGTACAAATAAATTGGAACTCGAGTACTGAATTAGTAAAGTATGGTGAAGGATTCGGTGGAACTCCCATTTCAACCAAGAGACTTCTGTTTGCACTTTTTAGTCCAAACAACAATGGAGATGATATTTTGTTTTTGCTTTATACAAGCAAAGACTACCATTAGATAAGTATTTACTCTCGTGTAATTGGTCCAAATTGACATGCCTTGCAACACCCAAAACAATAAATTAATCATGTTGCCTTGTTATAAACATTTAAGTCTAAAAATCCAACGCCATTCTCCTTATAAGGAATGCAAAGTGAACTCCAACTTAAAATACAAAATTTACATAAATTCGAGTTGTCTCCCCATAAGAAGCTGTTGCAATATCTCTCAATCAATTCTATCACCTACCTTTGAAATTCTTAAAGCCATCATCCAATCACCAACTATTTGATGGATTACATGTTTAATTAAACTACTTTTTCCTGTATAAGATACAAGATGGCCTTTCCAAAACTGCAAGATGTGATAATACCTTCTTCACAAGTGATCCACAGCTCCCCACATAAATCTTACCCGTGAAAAGTGGTAGTCCAAGGTATTGCACATATACTTTTGCCTCCTTCCAACCTAAACACTCAATCTATAGCTTCCTGTGATTGTCATTAACTTTAAAATATGACAGGTTTTTTTTTTCGATTAATTCTTAGCCTTGCCTTTAGGTCCATCTCTACTAGGATGTTCTTTATACAACTAATAGAGTTTAGATCTAGTTTACAAACCACTATGACAACATGTGCAAAGAATTGACCTGCTAAGATGGAACTAGGTATTAAAGCTTTTAGCACTTTAACATTGTGCTGGCCACCTCCCTCCTTAGTCTTCTTGAAACATCTCATAATAATAATTAATAAGAATGGGGACAACAGATCCCCTTGTCTAATGCTTCTATCTACATCAAAGGAAGAACCTTCATTACCATAGTTTAGCATTGCTAAAGTAGCTGTAGACATGCATTTAAGGAGTCTATGAATCCAGGTGTCATTATGACCTAGTTTCTTTAAGGCTAATATGAGAAACTCACAAACTATACAATCATATGCTTTAGTAATGTCAAGCTTTAACATCACTGAACCATCCCTGCTGTTTTGTAAGGAATTAACAAGCTCAAGGACCATAAGAATTTGTCTGTGGATATTTCTGCTGGTAAAAATTCACCTTGGTCATCAGCAATAAGCTAGCCAGTATAAATCTCATTCTAACTACCGTTATCTTTGCAATAATTTTGTAAAGGCAGTTGAAAAGTGTAATTGGCCTAAAATCTTTAATGCTTACAGTACCTTGAAATTTGGGATTCAATGTAAGTGAAAACAATTCATACTCTTAACCACTTCACCTATTTTGAAAAATCAGCAATAACATCCATCATATCTTCACCGATTATGTGCCAATAGAGTTTATAAAATTCAATAACCCATCAGGACCTAGCAATAACATCCATCATATCTTCACCGATTTTGTGCCAATAGAGTTTATAAAATTCAATAACCCATCAGGACCTAGTGTCTTCCCATTTTTCATGTGAAAAACAGCTCTCAAAACCTCGTATTTACTCACAGGCCTCAATAGAAATTCATTCTCCACTGAAGTAATAGTGTGGCTATCTTTCAAATTATCAAGCATATCACATGTTGAAGAAAGGTTAATGTAAAGTTGTGTAAAAAAATCTTTACATTGCTCATAAATCTTACTAGGGTAGAAGCAACAACACCATTAACTTCATTAAAAGTCAAGTTGTACTTCTTGAATTTATGGATAACATATGCTTGAATAACATTGGAATTTTTGCCACCATCTGAGAGCCATTTCACTTTGGATTTCTGCATCCAAAAAGAATCTTCTTCTTCTAGAGCTGCATCCAACTTGTTATGCAAAAGATGCTCCAGATTAATTGTGCGCTTGCATCATGGAATTCATTCAACTAAATCTTATTTAACTCATTCTTTAAGGATCGCACCCTAGACTCCCACAGAACCAAAACTGTTTTGGTTTCATTGAGGGATACAAAACTCGGTATTTTCCAATATGCTTAACAGTTTAACCATGCTATATGGTTTGTTGCATGCTTCTTTTACCATTGTTTTGCAATTTGCACGCAAGGTCCATGCAAAAAGAAAAAACCGAAACAAACATTTCCTGAAACTTTGCATCCCATATTTGTTTATGTGAGGAATAAGAGGCAAGCCGATGTAGTTCTAGGCAAAGTACATAAGCAGAAAGATGAATTCTCACATTTAAGATTGAGTAAGGCCCAATCCATTCTGCATTTAATGTTGCAGTCGAACCCCTATTATTATACCAAGTGAAGCTTTTCTTAGGATCATCAACAACATTTAAGTGGCGATTATTTAAGAAATTAGTAAAATCTCTACAAGAGCTTATATCTGGCTCTCTTTTTTATCCTTAGGTCCCATCTCAACATTCAAATCTCCCATAAGAGCTATAAGGCCGTCAACTTCTTCTATGAGCACTATTAGCTCAATTAACTGGTATCTTCTACTTAGTTTATTGGGATGTAGATAGACTCCGACAACAATAAAATTGAAATTATATTCTCTGCTTGCAAAGCACTTTAATATAAAAAAAAGTAATAAATTTCACCAATACAATTTTTTCAACAGGACACCAACCACGTATGATTCTTGCATGACATAAACACAACCTATATTAGAGACAAAGGCATATCTAGCATGTCTACTCGTCCATCTATGAAAATTCACATCATTTAACATTGTATCAATTACAAAAAAAGAGTTCAGGTTTAAACTATTGGAGATAGTTATTTACCACCCATTGGATCATCCTTCTGACTAGACCTCATATATTTCATGAGAGTAACTTCATGTCAAGAGCAATGAATTTGAACTTCCCCAATAGTCAGAGCGTGGCCAGGAATTTTTTTCTATGGGGCACTAAGAATACAGTTAACAAATTTTTAATTGGCTATGGGGAAGTGACTTGGGTTTGGTGGGGCTGTCCTATATAACTGAACCCACTAATTTAATCTTTCACATAATGGGCTTCATGGGGCATACACCCCACAATGTCCCCACTTATCTACACCCTTGCCAATAGTTAAGGGTGTATAGCAGTATGGAGCCTAACCCTTAATAGGATTCTCTAATATCCCGAGATCCAAATTTGCAATAAGTTGGCTAGCAGTTGCAAGAGGCAGCACCCCCTTGCCTGGAACGTTGTAAGGTCATTTATGTAATCTGCCCTTTCGCGGGTTTACCCTAATCCCCATATTTATGAAAGGGTGGTTTTCATTGTATTCATATTTTTTATTTTTCTTCTGTGGCAATGGAAAAACCCTATATGGCAGCGGACATAAGAGACCACTTGTCCTCGAACCACGTAAATCCTTCTGTCTTCTTCTTGTTCTTTCTCTTCTTCAGTTTTCTTCTCTTGTATGCGACAAGAGAGTGAGAAAGCATAATTCCTAACCATAGATATCAGAATCCAGTTCATGCTCAAGAGGAACAATGGGAGCAGGGGCAATGGAAGAAGCGAAGGTAAAAACTGAGAAGTTCAATGGCAAGGGTTTTGGAGGATGCAGTTCGAAGACTACATAATATCAACCCATCACTAGAGTGAAGCCAACAATAATGTCACATAAAAATTGGTAGGTACTAGACATATAGCCGCTCAAAGTCATCCATTTGACACTAGCCAAGAACGTCAACTTCAATATTGTCAATGAGAAGACAATCATGGGTTTGATGAAGGTGCCAACAGATATGTGTGAAAAACCCTTTGCCTCAAATAAGGTTTATCTAATGTGTCGTTTATTTAATTTGAAGGTGACTAAAGGTGATTTCGTTACTGATCATATAAATGAGTTTAATGTGATTATATCTCAATTGAGTTCTGTGAATATTAAATTTTTATGACTAGGTTCAAGCTTTTATTCTTTTGTTGTCATCATCAGACAGTTGGGATGCGACTGTGACTGTAGTGATTAGTTCTCATGGGTCTAAGAAGTTGAACTTTAGTAGTGTTTGAGACCTGATTTTGATCATAGATATTCGTAGAAGAGAAGTGTGAGAAACTTTCGCTTCTTCTCTCAATATTCAAGAGAGAGGTCGGTCAAAATCGAAAGGAATAAGTTAGTCCAAACCTTAAGAAGAATGATGCTGGAACTGTGGAAAGCCAAGTCACTAAAAAAGAGATTGTAGATTATTGGAAGGGAAAAATGAAAAACATGAAGGAGAGTACAAATATTGCCATAGAATGCATATATGAAGCCTGAGAATTGAGTCTACATAGCTTCATTGGATCCTGGATTTTAAATTCTGGTGCATCTTTTCACTTTACTTCATCTAAAAACAATATGCAAAATTATACTGCAGACAATTTTGGAAAGGTCTATCTTGCAAATGATGAACATTCAGACATTCTATGGAAGGGTGATGTCCATATATAGATGCAGAATGGGCATGGATGTATAGAAACTGGAGGGTGTCAGTGATGTTTCAGATTTGAGGAGAAATCTGAATTCTATAGGTCAGTTTGAAGTTGATGGGTACGTTATTACGTTTGTTGGAGGATGTTAGAAGATAACCAAAAATGCAATGATTGTAGCATGAGGCAACAAACTGGGTACTCTATATATAATTGGAGATCTAAATGACAGATGCTGCAACAAAAATTTGATGACAGCTTGCTATTATAGCATTACAAGCTATAGAAGATGGACATCAAAATGTGATGTACATATGAGTGAAAAACGAACCAAAATTATGGCCACTAAGAATAAATTGTCTAATCTGAAATCTATAGAAGTTGCGTTTTTCAAAATTGCATCTTCCAGAAGCAAGAAAGGGTCACCTTCTCTAAAGTCAGGCGACTATCAAAGAAGGATAAGTTGAAGTTAGTCCATATAGATGTTTGGCGTCCAGCTCTTGGTTGTTCCCTTGGATGATCATTCTATTATGTCACATTTGTTGATGACTGCACTTGGAAGGTATTAGTTTGTTTTCTAAAAAACAAATCTGCTACTTTTTATACTTTGAAAAGGTGAAAGGCTGAAGTTAAAAATCAAATTGGCAGGAAAGTGAAATGCATGCAATACAAATATAGAGGTGAATATGACAACAAGGAACTCAAGGACTTTTATGCTGAGATTCAGATAAAGAAAACAATTTCAAAAAGACCACGACTTGTTGAACTCATGCATAGAACCTTGAATGAGAGGGCTAGGAGCATGAGCACTACAACAATTCCCAGGTTTCTGAACGGGCCCTGAACACCATTTTCACAACTGGTCCTAAAACCATTGAATTGGATTGAATACCATTTAATGCCTTCTCACCCTAAACCCTCACACTTTGCACATTTCTAACTATTTCACCTTTTCCACCGTCTCCTTTCCCCTGATCTCCAATGCTTTTCCGATTCTCTGTCTCAGATTGTGTCTAACTTTATCAATTGCTCAGAACTTCATCCAAACACCAAACCATCATGGCCTTTGTGATATGCTAGCACCTTATCTATAGATCATAACTTCATCCAAGCCCCTGATCATGGACAATTCTGCCAGATCCTACATATGTACAACTTTGTTGATCATTTAGAATTCCATTCAAGACCCTAATCAGCATAGACTTCATGACATCATATACAAATTTGTGTTGAGACTTCACAAGGTCATTCGCTCATTGCTTTCCCTCTTTCATGAGCTACTGGATTCCTCTTTTTCTCACTGCCGTTGCCACCACTGCCACATGTGTGGCTATCATTCAGGTTCATCCTTACCATTGGACAGCTTGAAGTAGCTTCATTTGCCAGAGTTTTTTTATGTCA
Organism: Nymphaea colorata; assembly: GCF_008831285.2. NCBI lineage: Eukaryota > Viridiplantae > Streptophyta > Magnoliopsida > Nymphaeales > Nymphaeaceae > Nymphaea > Nymphaea colorata. The sequence continues at coordinate 1,056,237 of NC_045144.1, forward strand.
ATACATTTTCGGTGAATGACGAGCAGTTGGAGGATAGATGGTGTCATGTTCTGCCATGACTTTTTTTTTGTTAGAGAAACAGTTGAAGGATAGATTCCTATTGCTTCTTCATCTGCTAGAGTCAGATATAGCTTCACACCTGTAATTATATATTGTGACTTTGTATTCTTCCTTTGCAGTTTTTCTCCCTTCTTTAGATATTAAAAACCAAACAATTTTTAAAAACTTAGGTCGTTATTCTATTTAAAGCTCTATGATAGTTTTTTATTTATTTATTTTAAGAATAGTTAAAAATAACTTTTTTGTCTTTACAATTAATTTTTTAATTAGTTCATTATCCTTTGTTATCAATTACAATTTGGCGTTTTAATTCATGTAAGTTTAAATACATTTTTCTGCTTAGAACAATTGTTGGCATAAAAGGATTTATGATTGCCGTTACTTTTAGTATAATTTTTAAACATGGAGGAAATAAATTGCTTCACACTACATCTTTTCCACCTTTGTGAGCAGAAGCCTAATGTTCTTCAACTCATCACTTAACTACAACATATCAAATTATTGGTGGAGGTACCAAGAAGAAGGTAAGGCCAACGAGAGAAGACATCTTAAACCAAGCCGAGTCTGTAGCATATTTCAGCATCGCATCCTCCTTGTCCAGTCGATTGATATTATACCCCCAAGCTCAGAAGGAGCACTAAACAATAAAATTTTATATTCCCAGCTATTCAACCAAAGAAATTGCAATTGTCTTTACTAATAGAGCTTCATCCTTGCCAGAGACTCCCTTCATATCAAGGAGCTTTTTACCCTCCTCTTAACTACTTGAGAGTCCTCTTTACAAAGCAGAGATGTCTCTTCTCAATTCTCTTAATCGCCAGTTAGTGTGGCATCAAATTGCCGGCCATCATCTGAAATGACAAAATTTCTTGCATTACATGTCTTAACACCTTACAAAAGATGATGTTTTGTTCTTTCATAGAGAAAGTCTGCCCCTTATCTGTTTACTTGAACATTGGATTGTAGGTGGCTCATGTTTAAGACCCAAATGGAGGTGGACCTTGAACATCTCATAATAAAAAACTGGGGCTGAAAAGACTCCTATATGTATTGCTAGCAAAAATTGTCGGATGAGAGGTATATTGATAAACACAAGAAGGATATATATTCCAAAATACTTGCATAGGAAACCAAATTAAACAACACAGCTTAAAATGAGTGTCTTCTTAATTTGCAATCTAACCTTGTAGATGTTAAGAGTAATATCAAGTGAGTCATTTTTCCATTATAAAGCTAACACAGTTAACAACTTTTGTAATAGCCAAGATATTGTGTGTGTGTGTGTGTGTGCGTTTGTCTTAAGAGAGAGAGAGAGAGAGAGAGATAGATAGATAGAGAGATAGATAGATAGAGAGATTTACTAGGTTGCATAGACAGAGTGGTTGATGTCTCAATGTCTCTCTCTCTCTCTATGTCACCCCTTTTTGGCAGGTTTTTTTATATTTCTTATGCATTTTTACTTCCAGATAAAGACATGGTAATGATTTCATCCATGTACACAGTTTGTATTTTCCCACCGATCATGTTTCATCTATAATTCTTCATCTTCCCTTTCATGTTGACTGACTGTACATAATTCCTATATTTTCTGAACTTATTGATCCAAATTCCCACATCATGGTAATGTTTTGATTGGGTCCTTACAGGCGATTTTGTTGGTTCTGCTGCTAGACAAAATGGTCTTAGAGTCTGGTTCTTCCAATTGAAGTGGTAGATGATTTATGGTTTGTGATTCTATTAATAAAGGAGTTATTTATGTTAGTGGTAGTTTATGACAGATCTATTTTGGTCTTTGATGTTCCCATATTTCTCTCTCTCTTTTTTTTTGCAACCAAGAGTGACTATGCAACTTGAGATCGTTGCTGAAGATTTGGTGTTGCGATACAAAATCAAACAATGTGTTTCCGCATAGAGATCTCAATTGTTGATGGGTGAAATGCCAGTTCCAATCCTATGGTAAAATCTATGAGCTAGGTTCCCTGAATTCTCACCTTGAGGACAATGCAATTTGAAGGGGAGGGGGAGTTGTTGGAGTCGGTCCCAAAACACTTCGAATCAGATCCAAAGTGATGAGGTCTAGGGTTGTTAGTAGAAGTAAGCAGTACATCTATCTTATGCTTTGTTTGGATGGAGGGAAAGGGAAGGAAAGAGAGGGATGGAAAGGAAAGGGAGGAAAAGAGAATGGAAAAGGAAGGGAAGAGAAGGGAAAGGAAAGGAAAGGAAAGAGGTGATTATAAAGCTGTTTGGATAGAAAAAAAAAAGAAATGATATAATTTATAATACTTTACAATAATACCTGATTCAATAGAAGAGGAACCATACTTACACTCGACATTTCATTATATGGTAATAAATATAATAAAAAATATATCAATCAAACAAAATGACATTTTCAGTTGCATTAATTGGATGGCATAAAAATGACAAAAACTTGATTTTAGTAAAAGGGTCATTGTGAAATACCATCCAAGTCTCAAGCAGTGGTGGGAAGGAAAGAGAGACAGACCCGACGCCCGTCGGAGTCTTGACCAGTAGCAAGGAGGGAGAGAAAAAGTCACACAAGGTCGATTGATGTCTCTTCTGCGGGCAGGTGGAAATGGTAAGAGTATACATGGTATAAAGGAATAGACATTCCTTCCTTCCAATCCTCCAATTTGAGATGTATTATTCTTCTTTCCTTCCTTTTGCAACCCAAATATGCTTTCTTCCTTATTAATCAACCAAACAATGATTGATTTTCTTCCTTCCCCCCCCTTTCCTTCCATCCAAACAGGGCGTTAGAGTGGGTCGGTGGAGGACTTAGTAATATAATAACCCACCGACAATACTCTCTTAGACAGGGAGTTTACCCTAATCGCAATGAAGATTTTTCTATTTGGAGAAGGCTGGGCTTTCTGTGTGAGTGTGTAGTGTTCTGAGTTTGTGTTTTTTGTTAGCAGTTAGCAGGTTTGTTCGGATTCCGAATCAGGCAGGGATGACAATACGTGGCTCCCATCTACGGCCTCTCATTGTACAGAAATTGCTTCTTCCTTTGGCAATCTCAGAGGTCATGTAGCTTCTTTAGCCACGAACTGGTGGTTGGAGCTTCCCCACAACCCCTGAGTGTCGTGGCAGGATTCTGAATTCTCACCATTGACAGCCAAATGCACATAAGGGCTACCTAAGTACAATGGGAGAGAGAAGAGGCAAAGGAGGAAGAAGAGAGAGGGATAATCACTGGTTACAGCAACCATCACATCAGAGATGCACAATATTGTAGAATTGGGAAAGGGAGATGGTCACCATTGAGGGAGAGAGAGGTGTGAAGGGAGACTGGGAAGGAGAAGAGAGAGGAGGAAAAGAGAAGAGGAAAGGAAAGCAGAGAGAAAGTGGGGTTTAAGTGGACTCCTTCGGCCGGTTTTCCTTTTTTTTTTCGACTTCACAATCACGGCTGCCCGTTGAACGAAATCCAACTGCCCGATAACCATCTGTGAGATCGGTCTTTCTTTTCATACATTGAAATTGAACTTAGACCTTTTTTTTTTTTCTCGACTTACAATCACATCTGCTCGTAAACGAAATCGATGCCATTGTAATAGAAAAAAAAAATATAATATATAATATATATATATAAAGAGAGAGAGGGGAGAGAGAAAGAGATCATTAATAGGGCAGTAGTGCACTAATACAAAACTAAGACAATCATAGGGGCCGGCTACAGCCCCCGACCACACTCGTTGCCTCCTGATTATAATGTACTTGAGTCATTAATCTAGCTACCCCTTTAAATGACACATCTTTCTTTTCTTAGGCTAAGGGGCTGAACAAACCTCTACAAGATCATCCATGAAACTCAAATAATTATGTTACTTTGAAAAGTAAATAGACCTTTATTAATCCAATATTAGATTACATATAAGGAAGCCATTCAAATTATTATTTTGTGCATCCTTTCAAGCACTACATGTATTCTAAACAACATTTTCAGTACTCCAATATAATATTTAGACATATATCTAAATATGATACTTTGCCCATCACTGCCTTTTTGTAAAGTATGTAATTGTTCAAATATGATTTCCCAGAAAGTCATGACCTTTATATAAGTGTTATTATAAAGGAGATAAGTTGAAATTTGATGGCTCAAAAAAGTACATGCATCTAAACCTGGGAAATTGTAATCTTATACGTACATTCCACCAAATTACTCATAAAAATTACATTTACATGATAGGATAACATGAAAGGCGTAATAAAGCATTTATGAAAGTTGTCTAGCCAGCTTGGCTTCTAACTAACTGGTTTGGTCTTCTGTATACATGCATGCCTTAAATTTGGTCATCCAATACTAGTTACTCAATTTCAAATTTCAGTCAAAAGTGTGTTTCTGTTAATATAATGGAAATGCTCTTCAAAAGGGTAGAACAATACGTCTAAAATGGAACTGATCAACAAATAATTTTCCAAATAGTGGATAGAAAGTAACGTTGTTGCAAAGTTGCTAAGCTTTTATAACTTCATATATGCTAATTTTACACACCATTTCCTGGCTTAAACAAATTGGCATACAAATGACATTGTAGAAAAGCCTTGAACAGAATGCGAACACAAATACTTACATACTGGAACCACCTTAATTTAGAGTCCTGCTCCGATCGTGCAGATTTTCCAAGCATTTGTAATGTATTTGTACCTTTCAAATAGTGCATAGAAAGTGATATTATTGAAGAAATCCTAATAGGAATGTTAATGCAGCTACCTATATTTGAGAACCTTAATTATGAGCCCAAACCTTACATTGCGAGACACATCAGATGATGAGCTATGATATGCAACTAGGATTTTTTTTTCCTTTTTCAGCATACTATTGTAAACTTTTTCGTGGAAAAGGTAAAAGTTTCTATTTGGAATACCACTTTTGATCTACTTTTCCAACACCCAACCTTAATTTAAACACTTGCATGTTAATAGTCTTGCATGCCTTTACCACTTTTCATGAGGGTGTTGGAGTTTTTGTAGTGGAATGACTCCTTTGATCCGTTCTATGTTTCCTAAGCGAGTTCTCCAACAAAGTCTTCAGGATGAGCACACAAACAGTAGAAGCACCAAAACAGCATGTAGCACCAGCAATGGAAACAAGAGAACAAAGAGAGAGAGATCGAAGAAGAGAGAATTTGTGGGTTTCCTTCTACGAGGCACAAAACACATAATTTTTGGTTCAGCCCCAATTTTGAGTATTGCTGGGCTTACTAACCAGCCCTATAGGGCTTTCCCGCAATCCAGGTTGCAGTTAGGACCAGTGAGAAATTTCAGGGAAATATAATGTAAAACCAAAATTTGTTTAGAATGAAAATGTTGAGTTTGAAAACTTTTTTTGTAAAGCCTACCTCGTAACTGCGAGTGGGCCCTCTCACAGTTGCGAGAGGAGGGATAGGGCTCATGGCCACTATCCAATATCTTCCACTTGGTCATGAGACCGCCAGTTTGCCTTCACGATTGTGGGTTTCATTGGACTCCAGTTATGTGGTTTTCTATAATTAGTTTACCTATTGTAACTTAAATTTCGTCAAGGTTTGTACCGATGTTTTTACTTCAATGACTTCCCTTCACAACCTTTCAAACATATCTTAGCCCCATATGGGCTACATGCTTGGTAAACAAATCTTTAGAAATTGTTTTAGTTAAGGGGTCAGCTACCATATTATTGGTCGACATGTAATCAACTGAGATTTCATTATTCTCAATCATTTTATGTACATAATGGTATTTCACCAATATATGCATATTCTTGGACTTAATAGCTCTATATTATAAGAGATATGCTATCTGATTTTCACAATATAGTTGAACTGGTTCATGACTAAAATCTCGCATCAAGTCTTTCAAAAACTGATTTATCCAGACAGCAAAGGCAGTTGCAACATTACATACTACATACTATGCTTCTTAAGTATGCTAATACATCCCTGTTTCTTACAGGACTAGGCAATCGCTTCTCCTCGAAGTTACCATCGTCTTTACAACTAGCAAAATCAATATCAGAATAGCCAACTAAAGTTAATTCAACAGCTTAGTAGGACAATTTCAAGATTTTTGTTCCTTTAATATACCGAAAATCCTTTTTACTACTTGCTAGTGAGGCCAACCAAGATTACTTTGGTAGCGATCACAAGACCAATAGGAAAGCTTATGTCAAGTCTTATGCATAACATTAGATACATTAAGCTGCTAACAGCCTGAGCATATGGGACATTTAATTTTTGTTGTTCTTCACTGGGACAATTGCTTCTGCTTAGATTTGCTCCTTTGGCTATGGAAGTCTGAATCAATTTGCAATGTTCATTCAAACTTCTTTAAAAGACAATCAATATATCGTTCTTGGCTCAAACTCAAAAACATCAAGTTTTTAGCTTGAGTGATATTTATACATAGGATAATGGATGTTTCACCTGTGTCCTTTATTTCAAGTTTTCATTCAGCCAAGTCTTTGTTTTGAATCTAATTTTGTTATCATTTTCAACTAGTAAAATGTCATTGACATATAATGGCAAGATGCAAAAAAGACTCTCACTTTTTCAGACATATACACAGTGGTCTAACAGATTTGCTACATATCCAAGCTTAGTTATTGCCTTATGAAAGACAAAATACCACTGTCTAAGAGATTACTTCAAGCCGTACAGGGATTTTTTCAACTTGTACACCTTACCTTTATTTTCTTTGATGATATATCCTTCTAGTTGTGTCATATAAATATTTCTTTTAACTCATCATTTAGAAAAATAGTTTTTACATCCATCTACAAAATATTCTAGTCATAAAAAACTGCAATTACCAAAATTATTCTGATTGAAGCAAATTTTGCAATTGGTAAATAAGTTTCTAAATAAACAATTCCATTTTTTTGAGAAAATTTTTTGCCACTAGTCTTGCTTTAAATTTCATGGCTGATCATCAACCTTATACTTTTTCTTTGCACCCATTTACACCTGATGGGTTTTCTTCATTCAAGAAGTTATATTAATTTTTCGACTGTATTCATTTCTATGGATTCAATTTGTTCACCCATAGCTTTTCCCCAATCTGACGATTCATGTGAATTTATCTCTTCATCATATGTCAGATTATCTGACATTTCATCAAAATGAACTAAATAGTATAGCTCCTCTCCCAAGTATACATAATAATCATTCAAATTTGAAGGAGAAGCTCTATATCTTTTATGACCTAACAAAGTATGAGAAAATGAGGCACCCAAATCAATTTATTCTTTATCAAATTGTTCCCCAGTTGGTTCATTGTTACAATGTTCATCTGAGTAAATTAGATCATCCAATAGATTGGTTTGATATTCTACTGGGTCATTGTCCTCATTACTGAGTCCTTTTTGGAACTTTACATCCTTACTTTCGACAATCACATAGACTAATGATATAATCTATAGCCTTTGAATCCTTTGGATATCCAATAAATAAGCATCTTACAGATCTATTAATCAGTTTATCTATTTTTGTATCTAGGATTTTAACATGAGTTACAGATCCCCATCTCTAGAGATGACTCAAATCTGGTTTCACACCAGTCCACCTCTTATAAGGATTTGTTGGAACTGCTTTGCAAGACACTCGATTTATAGTATACATAGTTGTTAATACAACTTCATCCCAGAATACTTTGGGTAAGTGTGCACATACCAACATGGATCTTACCAGTAAAAGAGGGTTTTGTAACACCTCTTAGCTACACTATTTTGTTGTGGTGTTCTAGGGCACTATTTTTTCTATTAATTCTTAGGTCTATACAGTATTTGAGGAAGCCATTTGATGTATACTCACTACCTTGATCAGACCTTACAACCATGATGTATTTGCCAAGTTGTCTCTCAACTTTATTTTTGTTTCCTTGAATTTCTCAAGGCTTCATATTTATTGTTGTTCAAGTAAACATAACCAAACATTGAGAAATCATCAATGATTATTGTGAAATATAACATGCTAGTGTATATTTGACCCTAAGAAAGTTCACATCTGTTATGTGTTTCGACCCTGAAAAATTCACAAATATTTGTATGCATAATCTCCAACAGATTAGTGGCCCAAATTACTTCATAAGAGAAGGGATTTCTTACCATCTTTCTATATAAACATGACTCGCATTTCACAAAATCATTTATATCAATATCAGGTATTAAACCTAGTTGTGCTAGAGTCTTCATCTTGTTAATACTTACATGGCTTAATCTTTCATGCCATAAGTTTATATGACATTCAATATAGAGTCAATATAAGCAGCACCTACAAGCATTTCATAGAAATTAAACATGTAATGTTCTTTTACATATTTCCCTTTAGCCATGGTGTTGCCATGTTTTCCTACTGTGACTTTTTTTTATATAAAACAAAGTTCAAAACCTTTCCCAGTCAAAGCAGGAATAGACACTAGATTCATTCTCATAGAAGGAACATAAAAAACCTCATTTAGAATGACACTGGTGCCTCCAACATTGAGTTGATATGACTCGACTCTCATGGCATCACAATATGAATTATTTCTCATATAGACCTTTTGTACTCTTAGACCCAAGTCTTCCATACAGACCAAAATCTACCTTTGTTTTTTCTATGAAAAAGGTAGCCCAAAATTTACCCACCAACCAGTCAGTTGTTCATTTGCACACAGACACTCTGACAGAACACATATGATTTCTTTGATGTAGTCCTCTTGATTTTGATTTATGTTGCTATTGTGCTAACCATCGTTGTTGTTCTTCTTGTTCAGGAACTTCGTCCTGAAGTTCTTCTTCATGTGCTCTAGCTTCTCGCACTTGTATCATTCCACTACAATTCCTTGACGTCTATGAGAACCTATAAATTTGCTCGTAAACTTACCATCATTTTTCTTTTTAAATTGTTTGAGTCTGATTAGCATATGGCAATTAGCGGGTTTATCTTGGGCTATCATAAGTTCTGCATCCTTTTTCTTAGTCAGGTGTTTTTGCTGAATAGCTAGTTGATTGGGGAGCTTTTCTAGAGCCAAAAGTATCAAAGTGAAGATTCAAGGCAATGACTATCATGTCCCAAGAAGAGGCAAGCTATTCAAGATCATACAGATCTGCATGTTGTCTGAAATCATGTTTCCCATTATGGCCAGGTCTTTAGCCGTGACCAATATCTTGTTGACATAATCAACCACTCTAACTAACTCATTCATTTTATATGAATTATACTGCTCTAGGAGTAACTAAATATGCATCGTAGTGCCGGTGCTATACTTCGAGGAGATAACATGAAACATCTCCTTAGCTGTTGGATGGTCCTCAAATACCCTCATTAGATCATTTTCATGAAGGCTAACATAATAGTTTTAGCCATCAGATCATTTGTCTCAAAAACATCATAGGCCTTCTTTTCCTCATATGTGGGCTTGTCACCTAAGATAGAAAAATGAAAGTCCATGACATGAATCAACCACTCAAGTGTCAAGGCCAAGAGGATCCTACACTTCCATGCATGAAAGTTGATTCCATTGAGTTTTTCAGTCTTGGCAAATTCTAAGACTTCCACTCTAAAAGTCATTTCTAAATTTGAATTTTAATGACAAGTTAAGAAAATCACAAAGAAGAGGACAAGCCACTGTTAGAGTATATACATCATAAGAAAACATGCATATTAAGCCATGAATACTCTACCAATATTCTAAAATAACTTAAAATCAAGGAGGCTTCAATTCAGAATTTTATAAAGAGGTTTTCTTCCTTTATTTTCAAAATAATTTTCGAGACCCTCTTTTGTTATTTTGATAACACATAAGGGTGTCTTTATGCAATTTTAACTAAATATTTGGTTGCAAAACAAATTTAACTTTCGTAAGCCTCTTTATGAAAAATCTTTTACCAAAAACGTTGCGGCATTCATTTTCATTAAATCTGATCAGGTTTTGGGAATATGTCAAAAATGGTGGAATAAATCTGCAATTTTTAATCTGAGACTATAAATTGGCTTCAACATGAGTATTTCTCATTTTTTGGTTGTACTTCTCTATCCTCTTTGAATTCTCTCTGCTAGGGTTTTGTCCGCCACTGTCCATAAAGCTGATTCTGGTGGCTAATGACCTACTAACCAGCGAGTATCGGCAACCTGCTAACCGGCAAGTATCATCGGCCTAAAAGAAAAAATGCAGCGAGGCGTAGGGAGCAACATTTGAGTAGTCATGGGTCCGCCTGAAAAAGGTAACAGTGACGTAGGGCTTCACCGCGCAGCGAGCCAGCCAGATTTGAAGGTCCAGCGAAACCATCTGCAGCGACTGAGGGTTGTTGTAAGTTCACCGGAAAGAGGCAGCAACAGATTCTCTGGCTGCATCAGAAGGGAAAAAAACAATGGCGGCTTCTCCAGCCACACCTGGCAGAATAAACAGCTATGGTGTTCAGTCACTCAAGCAGCAGACAGCTAGAAGGAGCGGTAGCAGATTCTCTGGTTAAGCTTCAAAAACTGGTAGTGGTGGTTTTCCAAGCTATCAAGTAAACTACTTTACACCCTTTTCCTCCTATTTTTTTGTTCATTTTCCTTTTTTTTCTTCTTTCGAGCGAGGAATCTCTATTATTTGTTTCAGAAGCACAATACTTCTCCTTATTTGTTATTGTTTGTAGATCATAAAAAAACAACATTCTAGTGTATATATATATATATATATATATATATATATATGTATGTATGTATGTATATATATATATATATATGTATGTATGTATGTATATATAGATATATATATATATATATATATATATATATATAGAGAGAGAGAGAGAGAGAGAGAACAAAATAAAAAATTAATATGAAAAATGAGTTTTAAATATATATTTCAGGCAGATTCGAGCAAGGCGAATTTCTTTTATGCCAACCAAATGTTAAATAACCAATCCAAGTCCAGCCCATCACAGACTGGATACCCAATTACTTATCTGGTACCCAACCCGGCAACCACCTTTGGTCTGCCAGCCGCAACAAAAGCTGTGGCCAGACCTATGAAGAAAGTATGAACAGACTTGACCTGTTGAAAAATGTATTAGACTTATGAAACAAGTAATCATGTCCAAGATCTACAATAAAGGTCAATTTTTATTTTATTTTATTTTTTTACGTATAGTTTTAGACAACGGTGGTTTCATTTGGAAAAGTATCTTATAAAATTCATCAGAAAACGACTGGATCAACAATTGGACTGTCAGATCCAAGGATGATATGTCTATATAAAAAAACTGGCCACAGCTTTTGTGGTCCAATGATTTTTTTTTAATTTTGTGTTTTTAAAAACTTTCACAATAGATGCATTCTTAGGCTGCACAACGAGTCAAGCCAGCTCAAGTTTAACTCGAACTCGCTTGTCTAAACTCAACTCCAACTTTACTCATTTATAAACGTGTCGAGTTCGAGTTCAAGTATATGCTTGAAATGTTAAATGAGTCAAATTCGAGTTGTAAAAACTCGACTTGGCTCAATTGCATAGTAAAGGTTGAATTACAATGAGAAAAATATTTAGATGAATAGTAACTAAATGATTTAATCGAGTTAAACTAGCTAACAAAATGAGACATACTTAACATAAATGAGTTAAATGAGTCAAACGAGTCAAGTTCGAGCTGAATGTTGGATCACCGAATTGAGCTCAAACTTGTTTTATGGAGCTCAACTTGAGTTCGAGCTCAAATGTTTTGAGTAGAATCGAGTGTGAGGTGGCCCAACTTGATCTTGACTCAGCTCATGTACAGCCCTATGCATTCTGGAAGTCATGATCATGTGGCAACTGACTGCACCTTTTGCTATATTTTTTAATGATGTAAAACTTTATATATCCCCGCTACTCAAAATCCTTCATTCTCTCTCTTTTGACAATTGCCAGCATGTTCAGTTTTTAGGCCTGTTTTAATATATTTAGTTGACAAGACTTAATGTCCCATTATAATGCGAGTATCCCGCGAGGAAAAGGGAAAAAAGTAATGGATGAGAGATAAAGAGCAGGTGCCAATAAAATGTTGATGCATAACAAAATTTGGGGACAAGAAGTCCTCTAGATACAAGAAAAAACCGCAAAAATAGAATTGAATAAAAAAATATACAAGTCAACAGCGGTCCATAAAAACAAATTTCGGTGAGGTGAGGAATGAGAGAGAACATACTGAGGTTGGAAGAGTCTAGCTAGTTGGGAGAGAGTGAGTTGAATTTATTTGGACAAAAACGAATTTTGGTTCACATCATGTTAAGTACATAAAAAAATTCAATTATTCATAAATATGAGCCAAAATTTGTGTGGGCTTCTCTAGTATTGAATTATTGCGCTTCTTCAATTTAATAATGCATAAATCTGAAGCATGTAGAAAAAATCATCTTGATATCGTCATTGAGATATTTTGGATAGACGTTGTTCAGCATGTATAAATACACTTATTTAGGGACTTAATTCAAAAGAGAAAAGTGGGGAACTGATTTTTTTTCCTTTTTTGTGGATAGGCATTCTCTTGGATGAACTGCCTCGTGTTTCCTCATCCTTCTTTCGTTGCCATAATGCAGTCGATATTTTTGCTTATTTTTCACAAAACATCTGCTTCAGGTTGGAGGATGATACCTTATAAACTTACCTTTGCCCCCGTGTCTAAGGGTTCAGGGCATGCTTTGAGGACCTAAGTGGCAGCCGTGCCATCATCTGCAGTCCAAGAGAGCAGTAACCATCCAAATCAAGCCAACAATACACCACTTACATGCCGACCGGCTCGACCAGTTATGCTACACTTTTGTCGGAACTTGTTGAACATGTAGTTGTATAGTAGTCTAATACAGCTCCTATTCCAAATCTATTTACTAAGCCTGAGCCCAGTTTTGAATATAAATTTTCATTAGATCAAAATCCAATCTCTGAACCAAAATCTGGAATCCAAATTAGAATCAGATCCAGAAAGCTTTTTTTGGCATAAGAATTGCCTGGATCCACATTCTTCTGTGTTAAAGTTATACTGATCTGACAGCAATACGTTAGCTGTCAGATTTGAAATTCAAACCAAACCCCAATGGAAAAAAGCAGGCCTGTTGGACATATGCCCAACCATGAAGCTTATCATTTACATCCATAAGCCTTGCTCTGTTTGGCTCTCCAGCATAGAGAAATGACTGAAACGTGGATGGCGAACAATAATGCAACATTCTGAAGGCTACATATATTTTTCAGCTTTAATTAACCACACGATCATTCAAGTTAATTCCAGGTTGACCCCAGAAATACATGCGTGCTTGAACAGATTAATTTCATTGGATGCACAAATAATTAAGTTAGTGTACAGTTCTATAAAATGCATGTGGAAATTTGGAAACTAATATCACAAACATCCTTATCAGGAAAATACCAGTGGGGTTTTCTCAAGTATTTTTCAGTAAAGTTGTTTTTCATTTGAAAATTTTTGGGAAAAATCACAAGATTTTCCTTATATTTTTACTTGTTTTCTCATAAATATGGCCAGATTAGTGAAAATCTTGCGATATCTGTGACAGTGGTGGAAACAATGTTGATATATTTATAGAAATCCTATATATTATCAATACAAATAAGTTAATAAACAATTCCGGAAGATTTTGCCAAAATTTTATTTGCAACAGCAAGATCTCATTTAATAATTGAAATGTAGCTGTGAGACTTGGCCTTGGAGGTGATTAGAAAAAGAACCTGTAAGTAAATGGAAGCTTAGAAACAGAGAACAAGAACTAATGTCCGTTAATTTATTTACATATTTGATATATGGCCATGCATAATTGATTTACAGAAGATGGGTCGAACCCACTTGTCTTTTTGGTGTCCTTTATCAAAAGCAAGACTTAAATTAAGCGTATGTCCACTTTATTTGCAAAAGTTAATTAAACAACAAAAACACATTTATCACAAATCAACAAAGGACATAATCTAATTGAACCGACAGCATCAAAATTGAGAAATATGGATCTAAAATGAAGCACTTTTTTTTTTTTCTTTGTCTATGTTTATGATTTTTTCTTAAACATGTTTGCATCTTTTCCAAAAAACAAATTATGAAAGAAATAGTAGGCATGAGTGCGTAAAAGTTAATGTATGCTCCTTTTCTAGTGGAGGGATTCAGAAGATCCTAGACGTAAGACATTATGCAATGAAATGCATGGACAGATCTATGCGGCGCCCTCTTTTCCCTCTATGAGAAAGGGAGGAGTAGTCTTTGCTAAACTTTTTAAGTGAAGTAAAGCTTTTCTGATTTACTTGGCCAAGTAAATTCCTTGTTGAAGGAATTAAGATCCTAGTATCACTAGTTTCCGTGGGGTATATTATGCTATCTCTTTGAATGGAGAAGATGATAAGTTTTGTGGATTAATGGACAGGAGGCATCCTCACTGAAATGTAATGACATTTACAATTATATCGGGAGGAAGGACCAGAAAGACCCATTGAGATGTGCATGTTTTGAAAGAAGCTCCCAACTATGGATTGAATCCAGTGGTTTGGGGTATTACTAGCGACCAGCAAGATGCCCAGTTTTGAAAGGGATGCAGAAACAGTTGATGAAAGTCCTGTGTTTTGTGGGCCGGAAGTTCAATATTAATATTCGTACCAACTCTCCTTGCAAGAAAGGATGAAAGGTGGTGGAAGCAGAAGTTTCGCATGCTTTTGGTCAAGAATTGTTGGTCTATGTGTCTTAACAGTCTACAACTTGTGGCAGAAAGAAATGTGGGCTTACATGATAATGACTGTGGAGGCGGTAGCAATGGATCGAGTTAACTCGAACAGACTTCAACTTGCTTGAAAAAACTCTACTCAACTTGAATAATTTATAAATGAGTTGAGTTCGAGTTTAAATTTATGTGTAAAATGTTAAATGAGTCAATTTCAAGTTGTAAGAACTCATCTTGTTTAAACTTGGCTTGCCTCAACTATGTAAAAGTGGTTCATCATAGTTGAATTAGTTACATGAGTTAACGAGTTGGCGAGTTAAAAAAAAAAAAAAAAAGTAGGTTAAGATAAATGAGTTAACTGAGTTGAGCTAATTCTCGACACCATATAGTCGAATCGAGCTCGAGTGTGTGCTGTGGTTCCAATTGAGCTCGAGCTCGAGTTTTTTGAGATGAGTCAAGATCCAGCTGGCCCCAAGTTGGCTCGTGTACAACCCTGGTGGTGGTGGATTATTGGCTAGAATATTTTGGGAGGATTTGGAACAACTTGTGATGGCAGCTTCTTGGCGGGTGAAATGAAATCTCTCTTTGGCTGAATAGAGGTCGGATTCTCCTCATTCCTGATCTCCCTTTTATCAGCATTGGGTAAGGTGGAAGTGGGCCAGAAAACACCTATGCATTTGTGAGGTTCCAGTGGAGTGCTATGGGCAGTTACGAGCACCAGCCCCACAAATTTTTGCTATATTTATATATGTACCTTTGATTCTTTAGTTATTTGTAAATATTAAAGCCCCTTAAAGTATGAGAATGATTTAAATAATGCCCATCAGCTAAAAATTGCTAGTTCCACCACTGTTTTTTTTTTTATAGCCACAAATGGGTAGAGATCTTCATATATCCAATTTGAATTGGATATTTGACCATTCCAACAAAATCAGATATAAAAAGATTAATATCTAATTAAGAAATTGAATTGAATTGATCAAATATACATAAATATCTGATCCAATTTGTATGCAGATTCAGACTTCCTATATCCAATCCTCTTACATGCATTTTGAAAATCGGTTGGATTCAGTCCAAAATTCGCATTTGGATTCAGATATGATTTCTCTTTATTTGTACTCAAATCGGAGTACATGGATATCCAAAAAATTGGATACGTTTAAGATATATCCTATTGGAATCCAATCCTTGACATCCCTATAAATAAGGAACATCTGATTTTCTAATGGGCATTCCTTTGAATTTCCTATGGCATTGCTGCTTTGCTGGTAAATGCAGAGGACAGGATGGCATGCATGTAGCTAGTGAAATTGTTCAATAGAGGTGGTTGAAATTCATATGATGCTTCTTGGGGAATTCCTGTTGCGATTCTCAATGATATCCTTGTCCATACTGAAAAGGCTTCCTTGTCTTCTTCATTTTCAGTCAGATTCAAACAGGAAAAGAAGGTTCCCAATCAAGGGTTCCCCCAGAATAACAGATCAATAGATGAATTAGCGGATCACAGGGCTAAGTCGAAGCATGTGTCACTTTGCGAGGGCTTTTTGGGCTTTGCTAATCTAATCCCCTGATCAATGAACCTACAAAATCCCTCAAATTGGGATTATTTGAAGTAATATACAAAAATGTACATATATATATATACATATATAATCTGTTTAGTTTTATGAAGTACTGGAACCAATCAAACTAAGTATTAAATCTATAATTAAAATTAGAGGGGTGTGGTTGAGTAGAATGTTAGGACTATTAGAAAGAATAAAAGAGATATTAAATGGGGATAGGAGATGCAAAAGAGTCGCCCTTTGTCCTTTGGGTAACAGTAAATTTGAATGGAAATTATGGGGCCATCAAAAAGGGCTTATTAAGCTTGAGTAAATGGCATTTTAGCCTTCTACTCGCTGCTATCATAGTGAAAAAAGCTTTTGTAAAGATTGGAGAGAGAATGAGATACCTTCTATTTGCTTGTTGCATCTCTGGTTGAATTCTACATTGAGGACAATGACTTGTTCTATTATCATCTCAACCACAAAGTGTTAGAGAAGGATGCTAGTGGGTTGCTGATTCAAATAGTCTCCGTTCAGGTAAGTGCTCTACTTAATTTGGGTTGGCAATCATTAACGCATAGATATGGTTATGTGCAAAAGGGTTATGTGGTAATCTGGATTTATATGATTATGTATGTGTAGTACAAGGAAGGAAAAAAAACTGATCGGTCATAGTCAATCAGGACTGTCTCGATCCATAAATTTCTCAAGTACATATTTAGAAACAGTAACAAGCCCATGTTTGGACACCTATGCAATTTTAAATAAGTATGTTATGATCAGATCTTAAATATATACACATCTATATGTCACACAGGTGTAAAGAGAGAGCGAGTGCAGCAACTATCATAAACTAGAGTGTTGGTAGATTGCGTTTAGAGTACATAGATCCACACACAGATTGAGTGAAAAAACCTTATATTTTTCAGGTATAGAAATATTTAGACCTAAGTGCAGCATGTAGTTCTCAGATATTTAATATATTTAAATGTATACAAAGATATGTCAATGTATATGCATGCAAAATAATACATATATATATATAATATATATATATATATATATATATGTATATATAGATGCTTTCGATAATATGCAAAGCAAAGCGTGTGTTCTTTGTTGAGTAAGGAATGATGTTATTTGTATTAAAGTCATGTTAAAACTGATGTAGTGCATAATTTTGTGAGACATGTCTACTAACTTTAAGGAAAACAAAGCGAGAAGATGTTATTTGTCTACATGTCAATCATAAGGATACATCAATTATAAGATAATATTGTCATTACATGTATATATATGACAATCATATAAATGTATCAGATTTGAGAAGAGATTGACCTTACCTGAACAACTATATGGATATATCAGAGACAATATATATGACAATTCTATGAGTACATCATGAATGAGATAATACAGTTGTTAAACATATATATATGACAATCATATGGATATTTCATATATGAGATAATGTTGTTGTTACATATTTATATATGACAATCATATGAATATATCATAGATAGATAATGTTGTTGTTACATACATATATATGACAATCATATGAATGTATCATACATGAGATAATATTGTTTTTGCTTGAATATTTATGAAAATCATATTGATATATCAAAGATGAGATAATACTGTTTGTACAAGAACATATATGACAACCATATGGATATATCAGAGATGAGATCATACTGTTCTTGATTGAATATATATGACAACTATATGGATATATGAGAGATGAGATAATGTCGTTCTTACCTATCAATTTGACAATCATATATACATGTTAGAGCAAGAGATAAATATTGCCATACATATATATCCCTGGCAGCTATTTGTGCACGTTAAAATTGAGATAATGCTGCTCATACATATGTATATTCAGGGACACTTGGACAATCTTATGGACACATTTGAGCATCGATAATGTTGTTCATAAAAATGTTATATTGCAGGTGTAAATGAAATGGAATTGGAAAGATTCTCTCCCCTAAGATATGCTGAGCAATAATGCCTATTGTAACCCAATCTAATTAGAATGATCAAAACTCTGTATGGGTAATATATTTTTAGGTAGTTGAACTTGTTGGTCTTGAAACTTATGCTCCAGGCTGGGTTTCATGAGGAATTACTTGAATATGGTTTGATATGACGAATCCTTTGTTCATATACAATAAAACACCAAATATATCTTATGCTATGGCACATGTGGTTGCGGGTGGAATTTGGTGGCTGGTTTGTCGGAGGTTATGGGGAGGCATCAGCTCATTGTAGCTGCCAATTCCTCCATGCGCACTCAACTGAACATATCGTATTGGGCGACACAAGGGCCTGAGATTTTGTTTCTATTTTTGTAGAGAGCAAGGTCTCTCCTGGTTCCTCAACCCGAGTACCTAGAGAGGCTGGCCTACCACTTGGGCTAAGGTTGGGTGGTTGGACCATGCTGCTGTTGTGGAGTGCCTAGTGAAGATTACCCTTGGTCTTTGTAGAGTGCCTAGTGAAGATTGGTTATGTTCTGCATGTGTTTGTGCCTACATGGATTTTTGCTGATGCTCGTCACTATAATCATGATTGGTAGTTGTTAGACTATCGATGTATCTTCTCAACCCACATTGATTCGTGTTACTACATTTGTGGTAGTAAGTTTAGCCTTGGTGATGCTTAAGATTTCAGCTCATAGGTGGTGGTCTTGAGCTACATATTGGTTTTTGTTTGAGATAAATGTATATCTATTTTGTCAAACCATGCCCTACCCATGATCAGATATTTACCCCTTTTTCCCTTCTATCTCTACAGGTAGTCCTTGATTGACTAATGGCTTTTGGGATAGACTCCCTCAGTTTTGTGACAGACTACCATTGGTGATATAGGCATTCAGTCGAGTCTAGGATTATTTTTGTGACTTTGTTTTCATTGAGTCATTGTAGTATTTTGTTTGGACTCTGCATGGTTCTTGTAACCCCGTTCTTCTTGTTGGATCTTTCTTTGCCTTGGTCATTACCTAAGATTTGATTTGACCTTTAAGACTTGATGTTTATTTTGTAATATATCTATATATTCCTTGTACATGAAAAAAAGATTGTCTCAAAATTTAGCTCGTGACAACTTTTATATCATCGTACCCAATGCCTAGTGCCAATCGCAAAAAAAAATGAGGAAAGTCATCTGAGCCTAGTGTAGAAGGGTGTTTGTATTTGAGTTTCGGAAAAGGCCCAAAGATCTGAACTAACGTAGAATTATGTTTAGATATGGACATAAAGAAAAATTCATGATGTGCCCCATGAATGTGTGATTCAGATGGCACACACTCGAGGTGGAAAAATGGGGGGTAGAAGTTGTATTCCAAGCAATGATGGAGACCAAAATAGAAATACCAACCTTTTTGGATCTCGAGCACCATTGAAAGCATCCAGTAGCAGTAGGAGTTTATCATGCATACTTTACAAATGATCTCGGGATTGATGCATGATCTTGTGCAAAGTACTCCTTTTGGCAGAAGCAGTGTGGAGACTATCATAATCAAGAACCATAAACCTAGAGGTATAAAGCACGGAGTTTATGAATCTATAACCACTAGAGTTAAATGGAAATGGTACTACGAATGATGCCAAGGATTGGTTGAAGGAGATCGAGAAAATCTTCGCCACTTTAAACATGCTTGATGAAAGAAGGTTCAATTTGGAACCTTTATACTAAAAGGAGATGTCAAGGAATGTTGGCAAACGTAGAGTGAGGTGAAGTTCACCAAACAGGAGATTACATGGAATGATTTCAAGGACATTTTTAAAAATGCCTACACCAGCCTTCACATGATAGAGGTGTATGCAAGAATTCTTGGAATTGGAGAAAGGGAGCATGAGTTTGCATGAATATGTGGTCAAATTTCGACATTTGGAGAAATATTGTCCACATATTTACACTACGGATGCAGATAGAGTACATAAATTTGTGAGAGGATTTAAAGATAGGCTGAGGAGCAAGGTGATGGGCAGTCATCCAAGAGATTTGGATAATGTCATTGACATAGCTACATGCTTTGAAGAGGATTGGGACAGATGTCCTGGAATAAGCAAGAAAAGTGGATTCTTCAAGCCAAGACTGAAGGTAAATCAGTTCAAGAGGATCCACAGTGATACAGAGAAGCCTGGGAGAAGTTCAAAAAGTAGAGATTGTCACCACCTAAGAGGAATGATGAGTGTCCCAAGTGTCAATGTCAGTACCCTGGTAAACCATGGTACCAAGACACAGGAACATGTTTATATTGCAGTACCAAGGGACATTTTATTCGAGAATGTCCAAAGAAAAAAGAGGCAGAGCAAAAAAGAGAAGGAATAACCAACTTGTAGAGATGAAGGTACCAATACGAGTCCATGCTAACAATATAGAGGATACCACCATAGAGGATCTCAAATCAAATGATCTCATTGAAGGTATACTTCAACTCTCATTGGGCACATGTTATTTTTTACTCTAGAGCAACATGTTCTTTTATTTCAAAGAGAAATGTTGAATGTTTAGAAGTAGAAGAAAAGAGCATGCCATATGGATTGTTAGACCTTACACCAGTAGAAAACAAAGTGCTTACATAACATATATAGAAGACATCAAAATTGAAATACAAGGATACGTGCTACCTGCTCAGTTAGTGGTGATCAATATATTGATCCTAGAATAGATTGGTTATAATTCCACTATGTGAACATTGACTGCAAGAAGAAGAAATTGAAGATCTTTGTGCAAAATGATCAAAATGTCAAATTTGGAGTGAAGAAGCTTTAGGGTGAAAGAAAGATAATTGTCCTATCGATCAAAGCAAGAAAATACACGAAAGAAGGGCTGGATGAATGTGCAGTTGCAGTTTGCTAATCAGTCACATTATATAATGAGATTTCAATATAAATGAGATTTTTGGATTTCTGCAATAGTGGTATCTCTTTGATAAATGATATTTAGGTACTATGATGTGTCATGCCTTAGTCTTATGCTCAATAGTGTCAATGTGTTTTATTTATTAGTCAAGACTTCTTTAGAATGGCTTTCAATTGTTTGACTATTATTTGTTTATTGTGTAGAATGACACTCATTTCCATAAAAACACCTCATGGCAAGGCATTGCAAGTCCTGGATCTCGATTAAGTAAACAGAACTTATAACATTTGATTGGAGTTCCAAAAAAAAACTAATCCCTATGAAATATTATTGGTGACAAAATGATGGATATCAACAAGGGTGCTATCAAATGCATCTTAGAAGCATGTTGGGTCCAATAGAAGTCTTCCTATTAAATCTTTATTTGTTTTCCTTTTTGTTCCTTTTTCATCCTTTTGTTAGCTACCCTCTGCTAGCCAAAGAAGACTGTGGTCTGGTTAATAGAGTCCTTTAGTATTTAGTTTAAAATTCAAATTAACTTGAAGTTCTAATCTATTTGATACCTGATATTGATGAAACTTTAAGACGGTTAGAATACTTGAGGAAGAACTTAGTCTTCATAGTTTTCTCATCGTTTACACTGAAAGTAAACTGACATATAGTATGTTGAGTCTTTCAATAGTCATTTGGAAGGCACCAATCAGCTCAGGCTACCAGATTCCACAATGGATACTTCTTCCGAACAAGAACTTTATATGTGGGTTTTATTTTTGCAGGGATGGGGGTGGGGAGGCCTTGCAAATTTAGAGGTGCAAGACATTGAGTTTGGTACCACCATTCTTCTAGCAATTTTTTTTTAATAACTTGTGCACACTTAAAAACCAGATTATTAAAAAAAACGCTAATATGAGATGGGGTAAAGGTGGGAACTCTATTTATGTTGAAAGCTTATTGCTTTTTCAAAAGGACACAATGAATTTTTAAACATGCTAAAACCATGTTAGGAACTTTCATTTAACGTCAAAACCTCTTTGCATAATCTAAAGCAAAGTAGTACTCCAATTGCCGAACTGTTAGCCTTTTTTACTTAAATAGTCTTTACACCATCACATGGATAGCTAATTGGAGCTCTTATTGGCCATAGATGAGTGAACACCACATTTTTGTTACTGTACACTTTCATTGGACATCTTTCAAGCACATGTTATAGAATACATAATTAAGAAACATTTTTTATTTTCAACTCCATCAATTATAGCATTGGTAGACAATCTTTTGCATCCCAAAAAATTTTTGGTTTTGGAGTGCTCTAGAAAAATGAGGTTTTATTTTTAATGAGAGAGAAAGGGACTCGCTCGTCGATAGGAGGATCGACCATTCCTGGCGCCTTTACCAGGGATATCAATCCAAGGGCTATGTTTATTCTTGATGCATTTCATTTTTGCTTAAACATCTTTTTCATTCAAAATGCGGTGCGGTGATTGAGAAAATATTGAAGATTTGATATTTCAAGATTTTCAGAAAGTTTTCAAGAATCATTTGAGAGCGTAAAACATTTTGATTTGAGAAATTTTTAATTGAGAAATATTTACAAATATCATTTGAAAAACTTTAGAGATTACTTTTTGATGTCACTTTAGTATTCTCTTAAGACTTTAAGTAAGTTTGAGATTTTGCTCTAATTTGCTTACTACCTAGTTAGAGTTTCATTTTATCTTGCTTAAATTCTTTTAGAGAGATACTTGTGATCATTTGTGATTTCACAAGTGAATATAAATGTATGGATGCATTGACCCTGCATGATTAGGAGTAAATCATTCATTCCTACCATAACATTGATCTAAGAGCACCCTATCATCACATGCATCTAAGTTTCTCATTTTATAATTGTCATAAATATTTTTATGAAGAGAGAAAAGTTTTTGAAAATAGAATAAGGTTGTAAACAATCAAGCATGAATCTAATCTTGGGTCATTACTTGAGTTTTGGTTTTGATGAAGTCGGCAAATGAAAAGGTATTGGGAGAAAAATATTCAAAAAAATGAAAAAGAAAAAAGACTTGAGTACAAGAGGAATAAGGAGAAAAAGAGAGAGATTTTGAAAATCACAAAAATAAGGATTTAAAATAGAGAGATATACGTATACTTGTACATACTTATATATGTATATATATATATATATGTATGAATACGTATATGAAAGCTTGCGAAGAGGAAGTTTATATCAAATAGAGAGGGAGAATAATTTTTATAAAGAGAGAGAGAGATTTTATAATGAAATACACATACATATATTTATATATACATAAACGAGAGTTTGTAAAAGAATAGTTAAATCATAAAGAGAGAAAGACAAAGAGAGATAGTCATGTGCAGGTATACGTATATAACGTATATATATACATGTCTTCATGAGTGCTGAAATCAATAAATAACTTGGAAATATCCGACTTCATTTCTATGTAGGCCGGAGAGGAACTTGGACTCATGCAAAAGCTTAGGCTAAGTGTCAAAGGCCTCATTTCTTGCTTTTGAAAATCTTTTGAAAAAAATGATTCCAAATATTTTTACGTGTGAATCATAAAAACATTATCATTTCATTTGTTACAAGAAATATATTTCTTGCACTGTTGTGCATGGAAAAAGAAATCAATCATTCATGAAATGAAGAGCGACGTAAGAAAGCACTCATTGGGGTTCATAATCGGGTGATTGAGAAAGCAACTAAGCGTGAGAATGACATGAACATGAACTTCAACATGTACAAATTTGTGAAGGGCTTTCCTGGGTTGGAGAAGTCTGAACCTCAAAAATCAACATAAGATGGAAAAATCCCAAACCAACACTCATTCTTGTTGTGCATTTGCTCATTAATCAAGAAAATTAGTATATCATCATGAACATCATCTCAAGCACATAACAAGCGTATTTATTAGAAATAAATGAAGAAATGGAATTTTATTTGACCTTGTTCATACTCCCGGTGCACTCAAGAGTAGCTCTTGACTCCAAAGAGGAAATCTTTAGAACTTTCTTGCACAGCCATGCAGGTAAAGGGTAAAACCTGCAATGCGAGCCAAAGCATGCAGGTAAGAGGTTAAACTTGCAATGCAAGCTAAAAAGCAATCCAAATAGGTAAGGGGTTAAACCAGCAATACAAGCCAAACAAAAACCATTTAGGGGGGCTAAACAAAATTCAATTTTCAAAAATCTAGGGTGCTTATCTTGCAAGCCGAAAATTGAATTCTTTTAGGTAACGGCTAAACCTGAAACATAACTCTAAACATATTTCATTTAAAAATCTAGGGTGCTATCTTTGTCACTAAGTGTGGCTTGTGCTGGCTTAGTAACAAAGAGGGGCATCTGTTATCACCCCAAATTTCTCCAAAAAAAAATTGTATTTTATTTTCACCTAAACCAAATTTTTAGTTATTTGATTTAATTTTTTAGACCCTAAGCCATATTGTAGACCCAAAACAATTTCGCTACTAGTCGATCCAAAATGAATCTCTAAACCCCTGTTGAACCCAAACACAAAATTGAAATTCAAACCTAGCTTTTGACGTGAGATTGAAATAAAAATCCTCTCTTTTGGATCCAAATTAGATCCAAAACCCAGTCTAGATCCAAATCGAGCATTTCAAACTCAAATTCCAAAGTTGAGACCCAAACGACAAAATTTGATGCTATGAGTGCCACACACACATGCATGAACCTTTACTTTGTTTTATGTCTCGTCCTTGCATCAAAAATGTGTTTTCTGCAGTAGACGCGACTAAGAACTCAATCCGGATCTAAAATGAGTATGGAATCATTCAAAACGGAGTCGGCTCCCCATTTGTAACGAAATCATTTTTATACACATTCAAAAAAATTGGTTTTATGCTTTCTTATTAAACAACTTTTTTTATTATTTACTTACTTATTTGATTCTGTTTTGCCTTATTCAATTTTAAAAAGGGCAACTGCGATGTGAAAACGTGCAATCGCAAGTTGCACATCGGCCTGGCACTCAACAACACAATGCGCATGGCCATTTTCATGTTAAAACCGCCCCTTGGGGGGTGGTCTTTGCCCACATCCCAAAGAGGTGTTTGCAGGGCTAGCGGCCAATCCCACTTAGTCAAAGCCTATTTTAAAAAAGAAAAAAAAAATAAAAATATTACAAAATACTTGAAATTCGCATAAAAAACTTGTTAAATTAAAAATAATTTAAATTTTGAATTTTGGCTCCAAAACTCCCTATAAATACCCTCACAATCCTCCCTCTTGGGCATGAGCACTCGCATAATTTTTAGTGCTTTCTCACTTGAAATTTTAGAATTTTTCCTTAGTTTTTTTCTTTCCATTTCTCTCTTCCTCACTTCTTCATTTTCTCCAATATTGGAAGCAAGTTTCTCCAAGTTCAAACTCTTC
The DNA here is from genome assembly GCF_008831285.2 of Nymphaea colorata. Taxonomy (NCBI): domain Eukaryota; kingdom Viridiplantae; phylum Streptophyta; class Magnoliopsida; order Nymphaeales; family Nymphaeaceae; genus Nymphaea; species Nymphaea colorata. Next base: position 1,081,798 of record NC_045144.1, read on the forward strand.
ATGGGAGCAAGAGGAGACCTCTTAAAGGGATATTTTCATCATTTTGGAGCTTCATCCAAGGCGATCCTTAGATCATTCAAAGAAGGAGACTGATTTCTAATATCATCTATATTCGAGGTATGTAGTCCTCCATTTTATTTTCATTTCCTCTTGCCACTTCTCCATGGCCGTGCAAGAAAACTCTAAAGATTTCCTCTTCGGAGTCAAGAGCTACTCATGAGTGCACTGGGAGTATGAGCAAGGCGAAATAAATTCCATTTCTTCATTTATGTCCAAAAAATATACTTGTTATATGTTTGAGATGATGTTCATGCGTGATATACTAACCCGGAGAAGTCATTCTCTAATCATGTAGAATCAATGCATCTACACATTCACTTTTGCTTCGCATCACGAACGATCCCAAACATATCTCTAAAAGAACTTAAGAAAGATGAGACATAGCTCTAACTAGGTAGTAGCCAAACTGGTGTAAAGTCTCAAACCTATTTAACTTCTTAAGAGAACACTAATTCGACTTCAAAAGTGATTTTCAAGGGTTTCTATATAATATTTGTAAAGATCTCCCCATTCAAGATTTTACTCAAATCAAAGCATATGACTCTTCAAAAACTTTATCAAAATCTTGAAACATCAAATCTTCAACATTTTTCTCAAACACTACACCACATTTAGAATGGAAAAGATGTTTAAGCCAAAACAAAATGCATCAAGAATAAATATAGCCCTTGGATTGATTACCCTCAGTAAAGGTGCAAGAAACGGTCATTCCTCGTACTGGTGGGCGAGTACCTTTCTCTCTCATTCAAAATAAAAACCTCATTTTTCAAGAGCACTCCAAAATCCAATAATTTTTGTGGATGCAGACACTATTCTTCTTGGTATGCCTGTTAATTTGTGAACCCCATCAAATTTCCCCACTTTGTTCCTTTTGCCCATCTATTAAAGTGCTGAATTATTTGGGAAATCCTTCTCCAGGGCAACCCAGATTCATGGATCCTTCCAAGTTCTCACTTTATATGGGTGTGGAAGTGTGGCTGGGAAGGAAAGGATGGAGAGTTGGAAATTTAGGCAAGAGAAATTACACATTTTCATAAATGAAAATGGTGGCAAGGACTGAGATCTAGATGGTGATGAACCAGATCTAACATTGTAAGAGCTTTACAATCCGCATAAAACATTGAACCACCATTCCTGGTTTGGAACGTGCAGTTCAAATTTGCAAGATTCAACATTAGGATATGTCAGCCTGGTTTTTCTAGTTTTGGAATGAAGCAACATACCTTTTCAACTAGAATAGTGTTATCAGTTTCAATCTTGCTAACACCTGATTTAATCTTTTGAGCATTATGGATGACGAAGACAACCATTGCATAAGCTGACGGGTGGGCTTTAGTGGATGGACTAGGCTTTTTAAGCCAGCAGCAGTGGCAGCAGCAATAGAAGAGGAACATTTATTTGAGAATAGTTTAGAATAGATATCTGCTCTTTATTGTCTTTATATTTAGAATTGCACTATATTCAATTGAATTTTTGAGTTTTCCCTACCTCCTTGAATTTTCTTGAGATGAAATAAGTTTTTTTTCTCTCTCTGTCTTTCTATCTATCCATTTATCTATCTATAAATATATATATATATATATTTATTTATATATATATAACAAATGGCTACATTAGCCAAGGTTGTTTTCATATCCAATGCACAAATAAGCAGTAATAGCCACAGCTAAAAACATTGCTAATGGTCCAAGTAAACCGTGGCTGATGGATGCAATAGCCACAGTCTAAGGTACGGCAAAAGGTCAATAGCCACAAGGGCTATTTCCCCATTGATGAAGGTATTTCCATCCATAGTTTTGGGTCTATTAGCCGTGGTTTTACCATGGCTAATGACCTTTTTGTTATATCCACCGATTCTTTTCTTCCCATCCCTCATCTTTTAGGGCCTGATATTATTTAGTAGATGATTGATTTCCATTCCTTTTTGGATAGAATGAAAACAAGGGAAAGGAAGATCCAATATTTCTGGTATTTTTCTTTAAATTAGATTAAAAGGAGGAAGAAAAAGGGAGGATGGAAAGAGGAAGAAGGAGAAGGGAAAGAAAAAGGCAAAATGGCGTACTAGGTGGATGATGGCTACGATTACTTGTTCAAGATCTTTGACTCAAGTGTCAGAATGTCAAACCTCCTCTCGAGGTTCCCGAGGAAAGACTTAAGCCTTGAGTCAAAGTCAACAATTGACGTCGAGTTCGAACTGGGAGCATCCACGTGGATGATATGGTCATGAAAGCACATATTTGGGATACCACAAGCCAGAAACAGTGAGTGATATGGCTGGAGTTTCATGGTTTTTTTATTCGGTTTATGAATTTTTCTGGTTTTATTTTGTGATTTTTGAGCACTTGAGGGAATGGCTCTGCTGGCTCATTGTCTTTACAGCTTAGGGCTTTTACTTTTCCACCATGATCAAATACATGGATCTATCTCTCCTCCATTCTTTCCCCATTTTGTTCTTTATAGTGTTTGCACATGATTGATGTAGATTTGGTGCCTAATTTTTTTCATATTGAAATTCTATACCTTGCAATTACTCACAATTTTAATTGTTTACAGCTTCAGAAAATTGTCTTCTCCCTGTGCCTCTTAGACATATGGTTGAGCCACAATGATAGATTTTTTGTTCTCTTTGAGCATCTTAGCGTTGTCTAACTCCACAAGTACTTGCATCTTCGCATTTTCTACAATTTCTAGCTCCTTTGCATTCAGACACTACTTTTTGTACCTTGTCAAGCTCAAGGTCCACAAGCTCGTCCTCAGTGTATCCTAAAGAAACCAAAAAAGTAAGCTCTCATTACTTGATGCAGTTGCATGAATCCAAATGATGAGGATGTTCTTCGTGAAAATGCTATAGTAAGGCAATAGGTAATAGCGACTACAGTTGATGAGAATGTAGCTGTTCAGGTTTGTGAACTTAGAAAATCATATCCTAGAAAAGGTTGATATGTAAGTTTTAGTATAGTGCATGTGGTTAGTCAGTTCATAAGAAACATGCTTTTGCACTCCATTGTTACTCTTTCATTTCTATTTGAACTTCTTTGTCCAGGCTTCACTCTCTTTGGCATGCTTAATAGTTACTTACTTCTGTTGAGCACATAGATTCTATCTGACTTGTCTTTAGTTGCATAATAAACTAAGGTAATCAAACGTGCCATAGTTTCGTGCTGCATAACTGACATTCTCTAGACAGTAGAACCCTGTTAGTGCAGCAAGTGATAGACAGCCAAACGATGATCAGTCTTGCAGAAATGAAACCAGGTCTTTAACTTAATTCACCTGAAGGTTCAGTCAAAATAGTAGTTGTAGTAATATATATTGTGATACTAGAAAGATATAGTAATAGATAAAGATATAGGCTAAGAAAAACTAAAACTGAGACATCAAAGATGGCTTCATGATGCCTGTTTTAGCAAGTGGTTTCAGCACTCATTTATGCATCAGATCTGCTAAAATTTAAATGTTCATATTCCAAATCAGGAGTTGGATATTGTGTCAACAAGTGGACTTGATTCAGATCGCAGCCATATATCTTTTTTAACTTTTAGGTCTGGCACATGGCATAGAATCCCATATTCTAGGCTCAACCATCCCCGTAGATTAAGATGGTGCAATACATGTCATGTCTAACAAAAGATGTAATGTCCCATAATAGTTGGCAGAGAGTGAGTTGAATATATTTGACCAAAAATTTGCATGAAAAATATTAAGTGCATAAAAAATATTGCGCCAAAACTTGTGTGGGCTTCTCTAGTAATGAATTATTGTGTTTCTTTATCCAGAGTGGCTGTAGTGCACTGAGTAGCAAGGCGGTCCACCTTCAAGATGTTTGAGGTTCAAATCATGTAGTCGTTGTCACGACCCAGTATGTTCATGGTATGGATCGTAATAGATCCCAACACAAGCTCTGTGAAAACTAAGGGTGATGGGAGAAAGTTGCATCTCTTCAGGGGGGTGGAAAAAAACCAGTCTCCATGAAAAACAAAAAAAGAATTATTGCGCTTCTTCAATTAATAATGCAGAAATCTAAAGTGCGTGGCAAAAATCATTTGATATCTTGGTTGAGATATTTTAGATGGCTATTCTTCAGCATGTATAAATACATTTATTTAGTAAATTCAAAAGAGAAAGAAGGGGGAACTTTTTCTTTTTTTCTCTTTTTGTGAATATGCACTCTTTAGGCCAAATGGATTCATATATATCTCCTCCTCCCTTTTTGTTCGTCATCAGGCAGTCAGTATTTTTGCATATTCTTCACAAAACATCTGCCTCGGTTGGGGAATTATTTGTTTGAAGCTGACCTCTTCCCCCGTGTTTAAGGGCTCAGGGTCCGCTTCAGGATTTAGGTGGCAGTGGTGATATGATTTTCAGTTCAAGAAAGTAGTACCCATGGAAATCAAGCTGATGACATACCGTTTACATGCCAGCCGGTTCTACCAGCTATGCTACACCCTTTGTTAGAACTCCTTGAACATGTCAAATAAGTTAAATGGTAGTCTAATACAGCACCTATTCCTAACCTATTTACTAAGCCTGAGCCCACTTTCGAATATAAATTTTCATTAGATCAAAATCCAGTTACTGAAACAGAATCTGAAATCCACTTAGAAACAGATCCAGACATCACTTTTGGCATAATCCTCACCCGGATCCAAATGCTTCTGTGTTTAAGTTATACGTATCTGCCAGCATTATTTCAGCTGTCAGATTTGAAAATTCAAACCAAAACCCAGTTGGAAAAAGCGGTTCTGTTGGACATATGTTCAAATAAGAAGCTGATCACATGCATCCGTCGTCGTAGCTCTTTTTGACTCACCGGCATGGAGAAATGATGGAACGTGAATGGTGAACAATAATGCAACATGCTGAAGGTTATATATATTTTTAAGTCTTCATTAAACGTAGGATCCTTTAATTTGAAAAAGCTAATTAAATGACAAAAACACATTTATATATCACAAAGCACAAAATTAACAAAGGACATAATTTAATCAAACCGACAGCATCAAAATTAAGAAATATGGATCCAAAATGGAGCATTCTTTTTTTGTCCCATGATTATTATTTACTTGCATCTTTTTGAAAAAACAAATGGTGGAAGAATGATAAGCATAGAAATGGAAAGAGCAGGCATGAGTGCATAAAGTTTGATGTACGACATAATTTTCATAGACCACTTCTTTTGGACAAATCTGATGTGATATATATATATATATATAAATATATATATATATATATATATATATATATATAGAGAGAGAGAGAGAGAGAAATTTGTAAAGATCTGACACATAGGTCAATGATAAAAACTAGACACTTTCATTTTTTGTTAAAAAATATTCTAAATAAAATATAAACATCCTAATATATTTATAAAAACTATTTTGATATAAAACATGATTTGAATTAAGTTTGGTTTTATGAAAAATGTTCAAGTTCCTATTATCAAAATGTATCAAAGCAATTCATTTTTGCTTAAGCACTACTAAAACCTAAAAAATGATCAACTTAATATACATTTTTCATCAACCCAACTTAAGTAAGATTACATTAGTAAGGTTAGATTTTAATAAAAACACTAAATATCATATTTAGAGGGCCAGGTTTTTGTCCTTGTCTGATTCTACCCTTAGCTATCGAAACAACTGGGACCACCAAAACCAGACTCAGGCCAGCCGGGCCTGGTGGTTTTTTTAGTCGCAGGACCAGTTTGGCCCGACGGTTTTTTTTAGTTGGGCCAGCCCATGTGTCAAATAACCTGCCCAAGACCAGCTCATTATGGACCCGGTACCAAACTACCCATGAGGTACCCCGCCCATTCCCCACCCTTAGTCCGGTGCTTTGTGGTTTGCAAGTTCAATATTAATGTTGGTACCAACACATTCTTTTCGCAAGAAAGGATAAAGTGGTGGTGGTGGTGGTGATCGAAGGGGAAGTTTCATGTACCTTGGGTGAAGAAACAAAGGTCTACGTATCTTAACAGTAACTTGTAGAAAGAAAGAAATGCAGGCTTACATGATTGTAGAGGGTGGTTAAGTCTGCCCAACAAGTCAAGACAACTCGGATTCAACTTCAACTCACTAGAAACAACTTGACTTGCAAGTCGACTTGTTTATAAACAAGTTAATTTCAAGTTTAAATTTATATTTGAAATGTTAAAGAAGTCAAGCTCTAGTTGTAAAACAAGTTAACAAGTTAAATGAGTTAAACCAAATATATATATACACACACACATACATATATATATTCATATTGTGAAGCCGGATTTTTTAGTTGGATATGACTTGTCATCATTCATATTCAAATCCCAATTCGAATCTGAGTTAGTATATGAGTATCCAAAAAAATAGATACAGTTAAAAATATATTTGATTCAAATCTGATTCATTGATATCCCTACAAATGAAGAACATCTGATTTGCTAAATGCGTCGGACTTGTTTGCATGGTGTTGCTTCTAGGGCATGGTGGCACGCTGGAGGCTCCACACAGCTGTCACCGCTATAGCTGTATGCCGGCGATGGAAACCACCGCTACAAGTACCCAACAGCTGTCACCGCTATAGATCTGTGACAACGATTCCAAGCACCGCTGGAGATCCCACCAAGTCTCACCGCTATGGATCTATGCCAGCGAATGAAACGGCCGGAGGCACCCAACAGCTATCACCGCCATAGCTCTATGCCAGCGATTACAACCACCGCTGGAGGTTCCAAACACATGTCACCGCTATAGCTCTATTCCGGCGATGCTAACCACCGCTATAGGTACCGAACTGCTGTCACCGCTATAGATCTATGGCAGCGATTACAACCACCGCTGGAGGTTCCAAACAAATGTCACCGCTATAGCTCTATCCGGGCGATGGAACCACCGCTACAGGTACCTCTATGCCGGCGATGACTAGCACCGCTGTAGGTCACCAACAGCTCTCACCGCTAGAGATCTATGCCAGCGATCCCTAGCACCGCTGGTGTTCCCCAACAGCTATCACTGCTGTTGATCTATGCCAGCGATTGAAACCACTGCTAGAGGTACCCAACAGGTGTCACCGCCCTAGGTCTATGCCGGCGACGTCAAACACCGCTGAAGGTTCCTGTCACCGCTATAGTGCTATGCCGGCGATTGGAACCACCGCTACAGGCCCAATACGGGATGGAGGCTGTAAAGTGACGCGTGATAGCCCATTCGTAGTTGACATGGGTAATCCAAAAATCAACCTCACTTTCAGATATTTTCAATAAGTCTAAAACCAACAAAAGAACGAAAGTATGCTTTATGGGTATGTTTTGGAGATATATTGATGGGCGGGAATGCTGCTATGAGGATTGCAATGTTCCCACTGGGAATGCAAGTTTATTAACAAGTTTGTTGAGTAATACAAATTATGAAGTATGTTTTTTTACATCACGCTGATAGAATAATAATTCCATCCAATAGACCTACAGTTCGAGCCGTAAGTTTTCATTTGTACTTTGTATCCCACCTTCGGTGGGAACTCATTTTCACCTCAAGATAATAAAAAACAAGCTTTAAACAGCTAACACAATCAGGCAAGCTACAACACCTATAGCTTGGGCTTTCCAGCTTGTTTCCAAACCTTAGCACATACCACTCTTTGCGGCTGATTCACCTTATCACATCAAAAGGTGTAAACCATTGTCACGAGTATTGTTCTTGGGGTTATAACAGCAGAGGTTTTTCTCTGTGGCAATGTTGTTCTTTTTGGGAAATATCGAGTAAATAATTTTTTTAAAAAGAAAAAAGCTTCTACAAGACAAAAAAAATAACTAGAATATTATGATAAAAATAATGTTTTAATCATGATAAATAATTTAGTTTAAGTTTAAAGTGTAATCCATGATATTAACGTCAAAAAAAAGAAAAACAAAAAACATGGGAAAACATACTTGTCAAGCTCTCAAGCAAACCATCACCACCTGAAAAGAATTCCTGCATAAATGAATGACTAATAAAAGCTGCAAGCAAAACATACTTGTCAAGAAGTTCCTCCTTGACTGATAGAGAATTGATCATAGATTAAAATTGTACCAAAGTGAAATGAGATTTCGGACCAACATGATTTGACAAACAAAGCCATGTAAACTTGATCGGAGGAACCTAATATTACTAAATAAGTATTTCAATTTAGGCAGATGGCTCTGATAAAACTAGTAAAAAAGCCCATGCTTTCAAACAAAGCACCATACCATAGTAAGAACCCACATGAATTATCCAGCCCTAGAACAACAGAAAAAATCATCAAATCAAAGGAACACCGTAACTTTGAGTTGACAATTGCCCAACATAGGTTGAACAGCCCATGCAAAAGAAAACATCTAATAGTCAAGTTTTGATGAACTTCGACGCAATGTCTGATTATAGCTCCTCACATATTATCTTTAGTAGTAATAACAGGTTGATTTCCAAATGGATTGGGAGTCCTCAAGCCCATAAGCAAAGAAAAACAGTTCCAACTTCAGGTTAAAACTTGGGAAATGAAATTGAGTTCTATAACTACTAGAAAATCTGCAAGGTACTCATTTCCAAGTTGATGTACGACACACTAGGAAAAAGTTGCATAGACGTACAACCAACCATTTTGTACAAAGGTGAACTTGTTTGTGCGCTAGAAGAAGACGTGACAAGATTGAATTCAGTTAACTCAATCAGAACCAGATAACTCAGGTTTATTGTTGAGGCCTAAGACAGCTGAGGCACAACTCGAGACTCAAAACCCCACTAGCCATTCTTCATTGCATATGTCCCCAGTTGGATTAGTAACCATATATAAACCATCAAATTCTCCAATGCTCCAGAGGAAATAATTAATGCTAAAAAAGATTACCTTTAGCATTTCAAGATCTTTTTGGAAAAGCCTATCACCTTGGAAAAAGATTCGCGATGGACCACCATCTAGAACTAGTACATCCTGGCAAGAGTGGCACAATTTTGCGAACAGAAATTTCTTTTTCTTTTTCAAGTACACAAAAAATACAAGACTTTCAGACCAGCGATGCATGACGAACCCCAGACACAAGCCTATCCCTAAGCAGCTCCACGATAATATCACAAAGTAACTCTCATTTGTAGAGAGAGAGAGAGTGTGTGTGTAAGGAATGAGTGAAACCAGCTGGACAGCCTAGTCACAATTATGATTAAATCTTTTTCTTGTAAAATCAACTATGGATGTGATCTTGGTCAATAAAACATTATAAATCCATCTACAAATGACAATGTAAGTGTGTGGCTAAGATTTATAGAAGTATAATAATCAACAGTTAAAGTTTTTAGCTTATAAAACTAATCTTGTATATCCAAAAACTACAATTTTTGTGTTGGTTTTTATAGTTTTAGACATGAAGAACACATCTATATAATTAATTTTAAAAAACTGTAAACAAAATGTGACTGGATAGACCACTCAGCAACTCTCTCTCTCTCTCTATTTCTCTCTCTCTCTCTCCCCATATATGTGTGTATATATATATATATATATATATATATATCAAGTTGAGCATCATTTCGTTGACGTCTTACAACCTTGAGTTGATTAAGTCAAGCATTGTCATATTCATTATCAGTATCCTCAATATCATCTATTGTTAACTCCTGAACTGGTGGTGAATGAAGGACTGTGACTTTGTAAGATTTGTCACAATAGTGCTGGCACTATATGAATAGGAACTAGAGGTGCGGACGGTGACGGAGGTGATCTTAACTGTTCTGCCCTAGTAAGTAAAACAGTTCTTCTGCTGAAGCGCCCTTCATTTACAAGCGTAAAGATGATAAATGGCTGCATTATGCAAAAGAACACACAAATCAAACCAAAAGCTTCCAGATTGAAAAATGAATAAAAAGCATTTCCCAAACTATAGAAAACAAAAAGAACAAGAAAATACGTAAAAAACTATGCAAATTTCAGTTATTGACAGACTGTGGGAGAAGAAGCTTCTTACCCTGGAAGGAAGTTTCATATCCATCAAAATGTAATAAACACCACAAAAAAAGGTTTGATTTGAAAAAAATATTGTAGAAGAAAAGAAAATAAAGACGGTCGCAGAACTAGTTATGTTTATTGACAGGATCACTTCAAGACCAATGTAACACAGTCAGCGCTTAAGCCTGTCTAAATTGCTTTGTCAGCTTATTGGAAAATGAAGTAGACATATACACACACATGCATGCACACATAAACACAAACACAAACATTACTTATTTGTTTGCTTGTTTGTTCAGAGATATGTTTGTCTACTTATCAACTTATAGGCACTTGTTAGTACATTTATCCATCAAAATACTTCATTTAAATGCTTCAAACAGATTGAGAAGCTACAAAAGACTACAAGTCAATTAATTAGAATATGGTCTAATTAGTGTACAAGTCGCTGGAAGGATGACTTTTTCATAATGGTCTCTGATTACTTTTGATAATTGCAGCACATCCCCTGTAACAAGAGCAAGTGCCTAAAAGCTCCAAAAAAAAAAGGAACAAACCCTTCAAGAAGTTTTTTCTTTCTCTTATGGCTGCAGAAGTTGAATCGGTATAAATCTTTTGTCACCTAACCTTTCTTGGCACAGTTGAGAACATAATCAATGCTGACTTGATCCAGTCCAACATCATCCAAAGAAACAGCACCAGTGGACATCACAACTCTCTTAATCAAGTTCCCAAATAAGATAAAATTCACAACCATTCGAATGCTGGATCAGCTCCAACTGTGATTACCTAAATTCACCAATCATTTAGAATACGTGTTTTCTATCATCTAAAATTCCAACAACATAAACCATTACTACATGGGTTTGGGCTCCTGGTTTAGTGGACCCAACCCACCCCCCTAATAGTTTTAGTTTCTCCCCGAATGGTCAATCTATTTTTTAGCTAGCATTCGTATCAATCCTTCAAGGTTTTTCATAATCTTAGATGTAGAATTAAACTTTCAATTTCATCTCCCTTAAGGCAGCATGTCTATGCGTATAAGACCGCAGGTCCAAGTGTTGAACCAGATACCAATTATAACAATTCAGCCCACTCTCACATGGGCTCGAACTCCTGGCTTGGTAGATCCCCACCTGCCCCAGCAAATTCTGTTCCTTCCCCAAAAGGGCTAGGAACAAGCACAATCTATCTCTTAGCAGCTTTATTATAAATCCTCTAAGATTTACCATAATCATGCTCAATATCTTCCTATATTTGACGATGTATGTTCATCAACAACCATCATATTCAGAAATACAATCACCGAGTCATTCTAAGCAGAGACTAACCTCAAAAAAATGGGAATGATAATCCTCCAAACGCTTATCAGCTCACTGCTTTATAGGTGACAAGACAGAATGCATAAATGTTAATTCTTGATTCCCTATTTCTCCTTCGATTGGAAAACAGAGGCTAACTTTTCCTGCATACTTCGCTGTTATTTTTGTGGAATCTTTCTTAGCATTTCAGTGGCATGTTGTAGAAGCCGTTGTTCACCAGTTATGATAAACTGTTATAACAAAAGCCAATATGAAAAACATTACATTAGTTACAGTAGAATCAAAAAAATGTGACAACAAAAGGAACGTCAATTGTTTCTAAATGTTTGCATAAAGAACAACAGGATTGATAAAGGTAAAAGAAAAATACTTCTCAACAATTAATGTCATGCTTGAAAGTTTCATAATTCAAACTTCTCAAAGATAATAATATGGCCTCTCAGTATTCATGATAACAAATTCAATGTCACTAAAAATAGGGCCTCGCAAAAATATGAATTAAAACGGAGTATATTTCTTCCATTTTCTACGAAGCTTTGGTTGAGAAAAAGAGAAAGTCAAAGAAAGAAACCTTCTTTCTAGAAGTTTCATTTTCAAAACATATCACAATGCAACAACTTGGATACTGCAGCACACTCCCATAACTGAAACAAGTAGATGCAAAAAATGTCATTTCAACAGAAGGAAAAGATATGTTACAAAGAGATACCTGCTGAAATAAGACCCAAGCATAGGATATACCATGGATAGTCCTTGTGATTCCTAGAATTTGCCAGATTGATTTCAAGAGTTCAAGAATCTCCTACTTCTGTGAAAACGAGATGAGAAATGAAATATTTGCAGTTAGTGTTGTTCAGCCATCTAACCATTGCCAACGATTTCAGTATGAAGCAAACCTCAGCAAGTTTGCCCTCGTCCAGTATGTCAAAAACACTAAATAGCAGCTTCTCATATACTTTAACATTGAGATGGTAACCATTTGCCGAGTGACAGACATCACCTGTTAGATCACCACGTGCAGGCATCTCAGCAAGTGCAAGGGAAATATCCCTCAGAGATCTGAGGCATTCACTCCTTTGTATTTCACCTGCAAAAGATGGAAGAACCTATAGTAGAGAAAATAAAACAGAATAAGATAAAGCAAAAACGACTGCAAACGCATTGACCAATTGAATTTGGGAAAAGGAGTAAATATCTCATGTATAAGTTAAAGAAAAGGCAAATAGTCAACTATGTAGAAGGTTATACCTCAGATTCTTCAACCTTTGCCAAAAGGACTGTCAAATCACTTGGTTTATACAAGTCCTTCTTCCAGTATATTTAACTACCAAAGAAAAACAGAAAAAGCAAAAGTTGACTCGGAGCCTGGAAAAGAAGATCTTACAGCTACAGCTTGAAGAAGGATACAACTAGTATTGTTATGGCCTGCCTGACTCAGCATTATGTATGTGATGGTTTGTACTAGACTTGACATTTCGCACGCAATTAATGTTGTTAGTAGATAGATCATCTCCTGAAAAGGCCATAGGCAATCAGTGGAGTAGATTCTTAGATTCTTGAAGGATACATTAGAGACTTTGGTATGAACAGTGATAGCTTGGTTGGATATGTTGATTTCAGATTATGCAAGTAGCCTTGATAGGAGGAGATCACTTATTGGCTTGATTTTCTCTCTTGAAAGTTGTGCCATCAGTTGGGAAACTACTTTATAGTCTACTATTGTATTATCTACACCAAAGGCCAAATATATAGCAATCATTGAGGCAATTAAAAAATGTATTTGGTTGAGGGGCATGTTATCTTAACTTTGTACAAGTCAAGAAAAATTGATTATTTATTACGATAGTCAAAGTGTCATTCACTTGACCAAAGATTAGATGTATCATGAGATGACAAAACATATTGATGTCAGGTACGATTTTATTCGAAGAGATTTGTTAGGTGTACCTTGAACCCCACATAAGAGAAATATTTTCCACATTTGAGTCTTTAATGAAATAAGTTTAATGATGTGAGTTATGAAAAAAAAGGGAACCATAAAGGCACTCTTCCTTTTACAAATTAGGGTCTGGGGGTTTATTTCTTGAGAAAAAAGTGAGAAAGAAAAGCAGAAAGAAGCATTTTGGCTCGCCATTTACCACAAAGGCTCCATCTTTGATTTAGAGGCTATTTCTTGAGGTATTTGCTTATATTTTTCCCTTTTGAGAGAGAGAAATGTATTATCTCATTCTCTTCAGTTCCCTCTTTCTTGCTATTCCCTCCAGGGCATTGCCCATTTGGGTCTTGAGGGATTTTACTGTATTGCGTCGTTGTAGCCTCTATTTGACTTGATTAATAGTAGAATCGTGCTCCTCCTTTGCCCATGGGTGTAAGCATATTGTCAAATCACGTATGTCTTGTATTAATGTGTTACTCTTGTTCCCTATGGTTTAACTTTCTTCTTTTTTTAATAATTTCTATGGTGGATTATTGCGATCAGAAAACATAACCATTCCCACTTTTGGGTTGAGTTTTTATCAATCTTTTTTCCGCTCACCTACTTTTCTCTTTCTCTTTTCATTTTTCTAGTGAATCCTAAAAAATATCGTTTTAAGTCTATAGAGAGAATGTGTGTGCATGCATCTGTGTGTGTGTATATAACTGAAATCAGCTGGCCACATTTATAGCCAAAGATTTATTTTTTTTAAGGAAAAACGGGTTGGAGGATCACCCCTATTCCATTAAAGTTGAAAGAATGACTAAAAAAAATAACAAACGAGCAGCACAGACACTCAGTTCACCACCGCTCTTGTTCAGAGAGCAAGGATACCACTTATACAGACAACCCTGATGTGAGCAGGCAGATTATGGCCCGTTGCAAATTAATGCACCGATGACTACCATGCTACACTATTAGATTTCAAGAATATACAAGAATTATCCTAAACTATTAGTGGAAATATCCAATTCAAATAAGCAGTTTCCAAACTGGCCCCTCTATGATAGTTCTGCTCACCAAATCTTCTACTATTTACCATTGTTTTTGAAAAAATCCATCGGGAAAGCCTTCATGCCCCAAAAAGTTATCCACCTTCTAGCCTATTACAGCCTGTCTGATCTCTTCTGTCACTGGTTTAAGCAGATACTCATTGTCCTGATCAGAAACCAACATTCCAGGCCATAGATCTTCAGGCAGGGATCCTTTTGAGTCATCTGTAGAGAATTTTTTTTTTAAATGATTTTTTCAACTGATTTGAATTTGCATGGGGTCATTAAATGAGCCCTCATCAATTGAAGTTTCAGCAAGCCTTCTCTTCCGAACCATCCTTTTCACCATAGAAAGGAAAAATCTATTATTTCCATCTCTTGTCCAGTTGTCCTTAACCACTACACGTCGGACCTCTGCTTCCAATAGATCTCTTTTTCTTCCAGGGTCTTATTCAGCTCAGATCTGTTTTCTTCTTCCTTCTCAAACCAATGGTTTGAACCCCTATCATCACAAAAATGAATATCATCCAGCGCTTTCTGCAAATGATCAACTTTTAGATCTACTTTTTCTAAAGCATTCCTTCTCCAGCGGCATAGACCCTTTCTTATTTTGTCCAGCTTCGCACAAGGCTGCATCATAGGGCAGCCCTTGTCTTCAACCTGCCATAATCTAGATATAATATTTTGGCAACTTAGGTGTTTGTCCCAGTGAAAGGAATATTTGAACACCTTCTTGCCAAACTTACGTTGAATCTGTGAAACAGAAAAATCCACCAACGCTGCATGATCAAAAGAGGCTCTAAAATCTCACCTTAACTTCAGTGATTCATCAAACATCTCAGCTCAAGTTTTATTGTAGAAGCATCAGTTGATTTTACTCATAACTACTCTGCGGACTTAGGATCATTCAACCAAGCAAAGAATCTTTCCCATCCATTAATTATTCTAGACCAACAAATTGGATGAAAGAATTGAAGGCCGTGCAAGCCAAAAATGCCGAGGCCCTACCAACTTCTTAGAAGATTTTCTGACTGAATTAAAATCCCCCAAGATCAGCATTGGACTATGCCTGCCCGTCAACATAGCCGCCAACATAATTCACTGGCCATGTCTGACCCTAAAATCAGTATGCAAATAGACCCCAATGACATCAATCCTCTTCCCTCTTGTCTTTTCCATGAAGATACAATCGTTTCAATACAAATGAAACCGACAACTCAGAAATTTAAACTCATTTTTCTTCTAGGCACAACTAATCCTAGCCCATTTACCTTCTACTTCAGTATGAGATTCCATATCAAAATTTTGAAATCGCCTAAAAAAGCTTAACGGACACTCTTCAGTTAGCATCAAATCAAAGAAGAAAATAATATTAAGATTCTCATGACTAACCAGATTCAGTCAGTCTGTTTGTGCAGCCTTACTGGACAATCCCCTGGCGTTCCATAATACCACTTTCATCCTTGATTAGAGATTAAAAGTTTGTCCCCTAGTGGTTAGATACCCCTACAATATTCTCCTCCCCTCCTGCTAGGTTGAATTTCATATTTTGTCCCCCAGGCCAAACATTGACCTCTTAATTTTCTTTCAGAACATAATTATGATTCTTAGTATTTCCTTTCTTCTTCAACATACTCAACTCCTTGTTAGCAAGAGGTTTCTTCCTGCTGGCTTTAGAATTCTTACTTTTGGAACTCTTATCTTGCACAACATGTACAACCATGTTTGAACTTAGTGTTCGATCCTCTATGTTCTTATCTGACCCAGTCTGCTCCTCACCATAGAAAATCTCCATCTCCAATTCCCCACCATTAGGATTCAAACCCACATCTGATTTTCCCTCAAAGTCTTATGCCATAAATGATATTCCACCCATCTCCACACCCCTTTTACTTCCTCCTTTTCTCTCCAGCGATCTGGTTGTTCCCTATCAAGATCAGTTTGTGGCGCGTCTTGATTTTTATTACCAAGCACTGACGACATATTCCCCCTCTGATTGCTTCCTTTAATCTGAGACCAACCAGATTTCGATTTACGTCTCACCACCTTGACTTGGGTCCACTTGTCAATTAGTGGATGAACTACTGGAGCAAGTACTTTGAGGATTAAAGGAAGCAATGAGAGGGGGAAGCTGCCTGTACCTGAGGACAAGCCCCTTCACCATGTGAGAAATCCCACATCTAATACAGAACCTAATTCTTGCCTCGTATTCCTCCAATTGCTCAAGAACACAATCACCATCTACTATGCACATAGAATTGACAAGAGAAAAATTGAAAGGAACAAAGGTTCATATTCGAGCAAATCGATTCCTTCCAAATTATTTAGTTAAATGTCTTCAGCCACCCAGTGGCCGCCAATCAGCTTTTCAATACCTGCCAAAATATGCATATCTGGCAAACAATCCCATATTGGTACACTAGAGGCCGCCTTCATCTTCATTGGCTTCCCCGATTCCCATTTGCTAATTACCAAATACCTATCATGAACTTTCCATTTTATAGGCAACAAGATTTCCACCAACGCCCCCTTAGACGATGCTTGAATGAGAAACAATCCCTTCTGCAACATTGTAAAGGGAGTTGATTCCAATTGTTCAAAGCATTCCAATATATGCATTTGAACCCTAGGATTTCCCCAACTAGGGACCCAATCGCAGACCTCGGAAAGGCAGCACCATTCTTTCATGAATCTCATCAGAAATCACCAAGGCCCGATGTCCATTAACATTATGAATGCCAAGATCGGGGATATCCAACGCATCTTCCCAATCCGCCTCTTTGCCTGCTGCACTTTTGATGATCACCGCCCAAGAACTATATCACTGATTCCCAGCCATGCCCTGCACGCCAGCCTCCTTCATCCTTTTGAGACCTTCCCGCTCCCTTGAACGATCGTCGGGATCAGGCAAGGCCTTGTGAGCTTTCCCCAACCCCTCAGGATGATTCCATTTCTCAAACCACGGGTCTATCATTCTCACCATCATTTCTTTCCTCCACCGGATGGTTTTTTTTTTATTTTTTATCACTCAAAACTATTGCAAAAGGTGTACCCTCACTAAAAGTTACGGCCAAATAACTAGATGTTGCAAATGCATTTTTGGTAGACTTTTAAACAACACAAAATAAAAAATAACCACCAACATAAACTATTAGTTTAATATATATATATATATCTTGTAATTATATATGCTCACATATCAAATTTAATGGGAATCATTTGGCACACATACGCGCACATTGAAAAAGGTAGCTACCATGTGCACATATACCATATTTAATGGGAATCATCTAGACTGTCAATTCTAAGAAATTAGATGGGGGAGATCAAGTTCCTAATTGACAGTTTCACTTAAAAGGCTGCAGATTTGAAGCACAAATACCAGAGTGAAATTTAAATAATCAAAAATTAAATAAGAAGCACCTCAATATAGAAAATCATACAAAACGGAAATATGATCCTGCATAAAGCTAACCCTACCTCGAATTTCAGTTAACCTGATACTACGACCTATAAATTGGTCATGCCTGACATTTAAACTCCGATTACATCAAAGGTCAAAAATTGGTTGCGGCCAAAATTCGTTAAAAATTTAAAAAATGAACCGCACGGAATATGTAATCAAGCAAACTTAACGGCACCTCTACCTTCATTCTCGAGCACTTTCTTCTTGCTCCTCCTTTTGCCCTCAAGCGACGTAGACAAACCTAGGAGCGGCTTCCACGCCTCAATGCCCAGATCGCCCATTCTGTTCTACAAGTCTGCAATCGTAAAACCCACAAGGGACCACCCAAAAACTCTTCAAACTCTCCCGGTGCATCAAACAAGAAAGGAAACAAACTCTGGCAAGGGTTTAAGCAAGAGAACATCCACAGCGCCTGAACCGCCAAACTAATCCATCTGCACGCCAAACATGTACTAAATCTAATCACCGATAACGTTCGAGAAGAGAAACAATAAATCAAAGGAAAATCAACTTGCAATGTCCAACACTCTAACTGATCAGAAAGCACGAAATGAAGACGAAAGAAAGAAGCACGTAATCACAGCCCGCATTCAACTGAATAGGTGAAAAATCCTCAGAAATTGAGAGAAACCCTAAAAAGAATTCCAGCTAGGAGGAAAAAGGGAGATGAAGTAAAATGATCCATCAAACAAGAAAGAAAACAAACTCTGGCAAGGGTTTAAGCAAGATAACATCCACAGCGCTTAAACTGCCAAACTGATCCGTCCGCACACCCAACACATACTAAATCTAATCACCGGTAACACTCGAGAAAAACAATAAATTAGAGGCCATGTTGTAATGTCCACACTGTAACCAATCGGAGAGCGCGAAACAAAGAAGAAAGAAGGAAGCCCGTAATCGCAGTCCGCATTCAACTGAATAGACAAAAATTACCTTAGAAATTGAGAGAAACCATGAAAAGAATTCCAGCTAGGAGGAGAAAGGGAGACGAAGTACAACCTCTTTTGCTTTTCCTCTTCAAAAACGAGAGAGAGAGAGAGAGCAGTGCTACGAGATTTGTTGTTACCGTGGGTTTAAAAGGGCAAACCGAATCTGTAACCGACCCGAAAAGAATTTTCCAATACACCGGGTCCGTCAATTTTCACGACAGGTTGGCTTGGATATCTAATCAAAACCGGATCTCATTTAACCTATAACATAACATGTAAGTCCAAAATGATTTTGCTCCAGAAAATATTGGGGTTCAGTTTCTGGATTAATTGCACACCAAGTATCTACGAATTGTGGATTCTCCAATTGGATCAGGTTTGCAAAGAGATCTATCGTCTGGCTCGTGAAAATTGAAGAGGGTTTGTAATTAAGCGATCAATGTGCTAGTTGAAGCGTTACGAGATGGTTTCTCGATGCACCAAAAGCAAACCAAGTATCTTAAGAGCAGTACAGATGACTTAAATTTGGGTGGTAGGTAAATTTGGGTGGTAGGTCTCCATGCTCACCAAATGAGATCTTGGAAAGCTTAATGAGTCAGCACATATGGTCATTGTTCTTGGCCAATTTAAAAATGGTTTTTCTAATTGACAAAGTTTCTAAGAGAAGGAAGAAGAAGAGGAAGAAAAGTAAAGCTCTGTCAACAATTTGGTTTCCAACGTTCTGATTTTCCTTCGATCTTTCCCTTATAAAATTTATTTAATAACACATATTTTGGAACATGTACTTTACCACTTATATATGTCCAAACACAAAAACACATCCCACTTAATTTTCAACAAAAAAGATAAAATGGTAGGTAGTATATAGCTGAATGTCTAGAAAACGTAGATCAGTTCAAATGCATAAGCCTTACAAATGTTTGGTTGTCTGAAACACCCATTTTTGGGATGCTGGGACCGAGGTGCTTAGATTAGCATGGGCTGGGCCTGGTGGTAATGTGACTCTAGAAAATCAAGGGTTTACACCCTAATGGGGACTGAGTCAAGTATAAACGTACACCTGCACCATCTTGTTTCAAGGAGGGACAAAAGGTGGGTCTTAAAAGTGGTTTAAATGTGACACTTGGCATAGTACATGCTCTCTCTCTCTCTCTCTCCAGCCACACATACACAGATGACCAATGGTAAGTCATCTGCAGCCCTTGTTCTTCCTTCCTCTTCTAATCTCTCTCTCTCTCTCCAGCCACACATACACAGATGACCAATGGTAAGTCATCTGCAGCCCTTCTTCTTCCTTCCTCTTCTAATTTGTCTCTCTCTCTCTCTCCCTCTATAGCAAGGGTTCTGAGCTCTCAAAAACCTTTTTGCTTGAGCGAGGGTTTTGATGGTCCCCTTGCTCGCTCGAGTGAGGTTCCCTGGTTCTCTACTCAAAATCCTCGCTCGAGCGAGGGTTCCCCGGTTCTCTACTCAAAATCCTTAAGTGAGGTTTCTCTGGTCAAAACCAAGTACCTTACTCACATGAGCTTGGGTTCTCTGCTTGAGCTGAGCCAGGGCTCTCAGCCTCTGAGCCCATAACCCTCACTCGAGGGATCTATCGCTTGCTCAATTGAGGGCTTTGAGCACAAAACCCTTGATCTGATTTTTTTTTTAGGTTTTTGTCATTTCTTTTTTCTGCATAGGCCTTTGAAGTTTGGCTCTCATCATCTCGCCCCTGCAGCCATCTCTACCATCTCCTTTTGTAGCAAGGAAGAAAGAAGCGAGGCCTCTGCTGAAGGTAAACAATCTCGATGAGTTGAGCTCAAGTTCCATTATTGTCAACCGATTCGATTTCAGGCGAGCTTTATGAAGCTTGGCTCGAGCTCGAACTAAGCAAAATAAGAGCCAAGCTGAGTTCGAGCTGGGTGAGCTCGGACTTGACTTGGCTTGTCTTCAGCCCTAGTTGTGATGCATGAAGAAATTGAATCTCTGCATAGAAATCAAACATGAAAGCTTGTAAATTACTTAAGGACAAGATGATGATTTTTTGCAAGTGTGTCTTTAAGAAAAAGGAAGGTACCTCACAGTTAGTAGATGCAAAGGACAAAGCTTGGTTAGTTGCAAAAGGCTACAACTAGGTAGAAGAAACTAATTTTAGTGATATTTTTTTCTCTTGTTGATAAGCATAGTTCTATACTTGCTTTAGTTGCCATGTATGATATGAAATTAGAATAGCTTGATGTTAAAATAACATTTTTATTTGGTAAATTATTAAAAGAATATATATTATATATATATATATATATACATCAATTATTTGATTTTGTTGTTGAAGGAAAAGATAATCATGTGTGTTTTCTAAAGAAATCATTATATTACTTGAAGCAATCTCGTAAGCAGTAGTTGAGGGGCATGTTATCGTAACTTTATACAAGTCAAGAAAAGTTGATTATTTATTACGATAGTCAAAGTGTCGTTCACTTGACCAAAGATTAGATGTATCATGAGATGACAAAACATATTGATGTCAGGTATGATTTTATTCGAAGATATTATTGCACTGGATAAACTTATTGTGAAGAAAATTGGTACCATTGAAAATCCTGCATATGTTTTAACCAAGCAGTTCTAATTGCTAAGTTCAAGCAATGACTGAATTTGATTGGTGTTTTTACTTTTTAAGATGAGCCTTTTTCAGGCTATGTTGGTGAAGGTGGAGTCTGTAAACTATTTTGTCAAAGCTATGATGGTGTATAAGTTAAGGAAGAGATTTGTTACGTGTACCTTGAACCCCACATAAGAGAAATATTTTCCACTTAATGATGTGAGTTATGAAAAAATAAGGGAACCATAAAGGGCACTCTTCCTTTTACAAATTAGGGTCTAGGGGTTTATTTCTTGGGAAAAATTTGAGAAAGAAAAGCGAAAAGAAGCATTTTGGCTCGCCATTTACGACAAAGGCTCCATCTTTGAATTAGAGGCTATTTCTAGAGGTATTTGCCTATATTCTCCTTTTTGAGAGAGAAAAAGGTATTATCTTATTCTCTTCAGTTCCCTCCTTCTTGCGATTCCCTCTAGGGCATTGCTCGATTTGGGTCTTGAGGGATTTTATTGTATTGCCTCGTTGTAGCCTCTATTTGACTTGATTAATAGTAGAATGGTGCTCCTCCTTTGCCCATGGATGTAAGCAAAGAGTGTGTGTGCATGCATGTGTGTGTGTGTGTGTAACTGAAATCAGCTGGCTACATTTATACCAGAGAGTTATTTTTTTAAGCAAAACGGGTTGGAGGATCACCCCTACTCCATTAAAGCTGAAAGAATGAACGACTAATAAAAATAACAAATGAGCAGCTCAGACACTCAGTTCACCACCGCTCTTGTTTAGAGAGCAAGGATACCACTTCTATAGAAATGAAATCATTACACACAATGTTATTTTGAATCCACCTGGAAAAACCAAAGACAACCCTGATGCGAGCAGGCAGATTATGGCCCATTGCAAAATTTCTGCAACGAAGACTTCCATGCTACACTATTAGATTTCAAGAATATACAAGAATTATCCTAAACTATTAGCGGAAATATCCAATTCAAATAAGCAGTATCCAAAACTGGCCCCCCTATTATTATCCACCAAGAGTTTACTCCTTTCATGAACTATCTTTCCAAAGAAGCCCTGCATAGAATCTTCCTTGCTCCTTCCTTCATGAAGGTCAATTTATGACCCAACCCAACAAATTCTTAGTAAGCCAAAAAAGGGTAAAAAACTAAAAATACTAGTTCTTTTCCACAATTGAATCGCTCACTCCACATGTAGTGGCCAATCTTGCTTTAATATCATTCAACACAGGCATTCCAAACTTCTTTTTTGCCTCTCTTGTTTTCCTGCACACTTCTGGTGTTTAACCTTGTTTCTAAAACACCATATTCTCCAAATGACAAGATTAAAACCAAACCTCCCAACATTTCTTCATCTCTTTCATAGCAGTCTTTTGTTAAACCACCACACAATCTTAGCGCAAATGTCCCTAACTGGCTTCCGACCAATGCCAAATCATGCAGCCACAAAAGCCCAAATATTAGCAGTGAAGGAGCAAGTAGACAATGGTTTGATGTCACATGCTTTGCAATAAAATAGATCGATGCCATGTTTAGGCCAAAACGTTGTGCCCTAACTTCCGTGGGTAGCCTCCATGTAACTCCCACGAATTTTTCTTTTTCTTTAATTATTGTGAAAACATAAATATAGGTACAGGTTATAAATGGTAGATTTAAATGACTCTTAAAAATAGTTGAAACTATCAACTACATAATAGAGGGGCAGTATGGAAAGGAAGGAAAGGGGTTACTAAACATATACCTGGCTGGAAGAAGTAACTGAAATAGTAAAAATAGAAAAAAAAAATTGAAAGGTTATATTTCGGAAAAGTGAAAGTGAAAGCTAACCCTGTTTTTCCTGCATCTTGGGGTGAAGATCAAGAGCAAAGAGGAACTGGTCCACATGACTATCATCCGCGGCTTGGAGGATCAAGAAAGCTATGGAGCTAGGGTGCTGATAGTAAAAAATCAGGGGCTGTACAGTTAGAGAGACCCTGGTAAGTGTTATTAGTTTCTTTTATACATAGTCTGTATAGGTAGGTATATATATAATAAGCAAGGAGAATTCTACTTGGTGGGGCTGAAATTACACATGAGAATGCATGTTTTGCAAAGAAATCATTTTAGACTACCTTGGAACGACAGCCCTCTTGGTGGACTGAATTGACTGCAGCATGAAGCAATAAGGTATGGGGATATTCAGACATCAGCATGTAGTTCATGTATGTTATGCTCATGAAATATAGATGCATTAAGTAAATATGTAATGTGTATCCGAACAGGCCTAGAGTAATAAGTAGGCTGTTGGACTGAAATAGTTAGTATGCATTACATTAAAATGAAAGGATGATCACGATTATGGAGTTGTTTCTGAAATTTAGAATACAATCAGATTTATTAAGGAAGTATTTTGCATGATCAGTCTTACATAGATGGTGAATGTATTGGTGATGTGACGTGATGATATATAAATTTCAGATGTGCATAGATTGATATTTTCTGTAGCTGGTGGCACTTAGTTGTAAGTTCAACAGGGAAAACCCTGTTCTTATGAAGATCTGTATATATATATAAATATATATGCATCTATATATAAGGTACACATATAGATCTTCAGTGTATACTTATACATACTTATATGTAGCTGTGAATTCAATTTGCGGGATATATGTTGCAGTAGCTGGACTGAATACAAATGTGCTTGCATGTTGAAATGATATGGGTGGTAAGTTCCTTCGTGAATGGGTTGGTGATGATAGGAAACTGTAGATGTATATCACCAAAATTCAGTAGGAGTAGGATATATCAACCATGTCTCTTAGCTATTATGTTTCTGTCATATCCTTCTAAGGATCTCATGCATTATGTTAGTGTTTAAATCATAACAAAACACAAGAAAGAAAAAGAGAGAGTCTTGCATCAACATTAACTAGACCTATGCAAAACATAACACGATTGATACAAGGCCTACTTAGCAGGGGACTGCTTCGTACTCTATGATTGTCACTCAGTTGAAGTTAGTAATACTAGATATGTAGGGGAATATTTAATCGTAATAGAAGCACACAGCTCTTATACATTGGTATGTTTATATAATAACACATAACAGAACTCAATCTGATTTGGGTGAGGAAATTCTGAAATACTCAGTCATCCCTTGATGACATGCTGAGCAACAGTGAGTAGCCGCACATGCTTAGAATGGTTGGAAATAAAAATTATTTAGTAAACCTGAGATTTGATTAAAGAACAGTAAGATTCTCGTGTTATCTACGAATTAACCAGAAGAGATCAATGGGATGAATCTAAAGAGATAGAATCACCTTTTTGAGTAAGGTTAGCCTAGGAATGTCATCAAAGGAATTGTTGTTTTGCCTAATACAGAAAATTCATTCAATAAGCAAAACTAACAAGAACAGGGGAACCAGAAATAGAATCAGGATAAAAAATTTACAGAAATTTTCAGGACAGGAAATGAGAATACACCAAATGGAAACTAGTAGAAGTCGACAATCAAACTTCTAAAATATCTGGTTGAAACTGTTGGCTGAAACCACCAAGCTCCATAAGAGTTAAGGTATTATTGTAGGGTGTGTGCAGTGTGGGGCTGAATGGAGAAAAACTGTAAAAGATGTGGTTTCAGAGATCGGTGTAGCTAACTTGGACATGTGGTTCTTCCTACTAAAAGTGATAAACATGAATACAAAGGTAAAATGTTGAAAGCAACTACTGAGAACAAAGAAATTCCAGTAGGGAGGAAACAAAAAAAAAGCTAGAGATGTAATAAACAATTGTATATAACGCTACAGTTCTTTAACAAAGAGCTGAGGTAACTCAAACGTTGCTATCTCATGTACTTAAATTAAGTTGGTTGTGCCCTCAATATGAACAAATTGTGAGGGGACAATAGCCTGAATCATTAGTATAAAGCCTTAGGGTGGTTCAGCCATATATATATATATATAAACAAGGAGATATATGAATGTATGAGGTGTATTCCATACCAGTGGATACACATATATACGAATTGATAAAGGACCATAAATAAACAAAGTTTGGTAGTGTATACCTGATGTGTATGTTATAGTGGTTGTCCCTAATTCTTGGGAATTTAAATTGGCTAGACTGGTTTTGTTTTGGGATTGGGGCCTAAAGTTGGCTTTCAGGAGAGTTAATAAACTATGTCTAGTAAGGATAACCCTCACATTTGAATGCATAGAACAAGGCGTGGACTATGTTTTATACAATGGTACATGCGAGTGTGAGCATGAACTTTGGTCTAGTAGTTGGTTTTGTCTAGGGAGATGGTGATGTGCACGAGCTTACTTTAGTCGCACGCTCCTCCGTCTGCGCTTGATGACCCACAGGGTATTGGGCGGCACAAGGGCTCGGGATTTTGTTATGCTTTTGGTTGGAGAGCAGGGCGTCTCCTGATCCCTCAACCCGAGTGCCTAGAGGGGCCGGTCTACCACTTTGGGTAACACCGGTGGTTGGACCCTGCTGCTGCAGCGACGATCTGGGATATCTCAGGAGGCTTCACTTCAGGTTACCCTTGTTCAGTTTGGATCGCATGGTGAAATATAATCTGTGCAACCTGTGAGTTGTGCCTATAGGGTTTTTTGTTGTTGGTTCGTCACGATGACCATGATCATTGTTAATGGACCATGGTTATAGTTCTACAAACATATGGAGGTCAGGTACACCTCATTCATAATGATAAGATCTAACCCTAAGGTGCATTATGGATTGATGACTTACGGACATCGACCATAAAGTCCCCATATGTATTGTTTAACATAATTCTAAACTTATTTTGTCATACCATGTTCCATGAATGACTGGATGTTTCCATACTCAAAAGAAATCTGACTCTTCTTTCGATCCCTATAGGTAGTTCTTGAGAGATCGTGGCTACAGGAGTGACATCCTCAGTCTTTGTGATGGACCGGCATTGGCAATCTGGACACTACGTCGAGTCTGGACTTTATGGATACTTTAGTTGTTTTAGTCTAAGTGTTCTATGTGGAGTCAAAAAGGGTGTCTCTTTTGTTGGCATTTGATTTGTTTTCTGTTTTGGTCATTGCTCAAGTTTGTTCGGAATAAGACTCAATGTTTCTTCTGTTATTATCTATAAAAAAAAAATTGGTGTCAAAAAACTTGGGTCATGACACCCCAAAGCTACCTATATAGACTACCCAACAAGCCCTAGGAAGGAGCCAGACAGCTAGATTTTCTTTCTCCAATTAATAGTTGTACTCTTTTTTCAAATCCTCTCCCAAATCTGGCTTTTGGATGTGATTGGAGGGTTGTTGTTACGCCAACATACGGTGTCATGACCCTGGATCAGTTGAACATTACACCTTTCTCCTATAGAAGCAAAAACTTTCCATCTGGCTTCCCCCTTATATCTCAGTAGTGCATTTTCCATGTTGACCTTAAGTCTTCCTGCTAATTAACGAGATTGTGTAACTCTAAAGGAAAGAGAGAACTTCTATTTTTCTATTTGTGCTTTTCTGTCGCACTACTTTACAATGAGCACAATTGTGCTTTGTATACTAAAAACAAAAGAATATTCTTAAAAAGATATTTTCTGTTATAACAAATAGTTGTTGCTTTGCTCGACCACGAATTCCAGCATTGCTCTGCTCCACCATGAGTTCCAGCAAGCCTAGCCACTTCTAATCTTTCACGCAAGGCCTGATATCAAAAATATTTCATAATACATCTAACGGATACTGATTTTCTTTGGAGTGTATTTCAGCTGAGTTAATATACCCCTCAAACTGGATTGGGTGTTGTAGCTTTAGTCCAAGTTTGTTCCTTAAATAAAGAAATCGAGCTCGTCCCAATGGTTTTGTGAAGATATCTGCCACCTGTTCTGCTGAAGGGATATATCTGGTTTCAAGGAGTTTGGATGCAACTCTTTCTCTGATATAATGGTAGTCCAATTCAATGTGTTTGGACCTGCTGTGCATTACTGGGTTAATGGTCATGTGTAATGCAGACATATTATCATAGTACAATATTGGTGTCTTGGATAGACTAACCCCAATATCACGCAATATATAAGTGATCCAAGTCATCTCTGCTACTGTCGAGTTTAATGCACGGTACTCTGCTTCTGAGCTTGAACGTGCTACTTTCGGCTGTTTCTTAGCAGACCATGAGATGCAGTTTGGCCAAGATAAATGCCATATCCAGTTGTTGAACGTCGGGTGATTGGACACCCAGCCAATCAGTGTCAGAGTACCCTTGAAGAAGCATGCAATCAGTTGGTTGTATCCAGAGTCCATGTTCTATAGTGGCCTTCACATATCTGAGACTTTTCTTAACTAATTGAAAATGGAATTGAGATGGTGATTTCATATACTATTGAGATGGTGATTGCATATACTGTGACACAAAATTGACACTGTATGCCAAGTCTGGACAGTGAAGGTAAGATATTGCAGACAACCTACTATGCTTCGAAAAAATGTGGCAACTTGGAAACATGGGCTCGACTGATTGCAATGAGGAGTTTCTGCCATAGGTGTGTTGCTAGGCTTACAATCACTCAAGTTTGCATGTTGAAGAATTTCCTTTGCATATCTTGTTTGATTTAAGAATATGGCATCTTCTTCTTGTTGTACTTGTATGCCTAGGAAGTGATGGACATCTCCTAGATCTTTCATAGCAAAAGCTGAACTGATATCTGCAATAAAACTTATGATTATATCTTGTCTATCACCAGTAATTAGAATATCATCAACGTATAAAAGAAGCAATATGGTTCCATGCTCACCTTTATAAATGAACAGCGATGAGTCTACTGGACTGCAGAAAAACCCATAATTTGTCAGCAAGTTGCTGAATTTGTCAAACCACATTCTTGCAGATTGACATATAAAGCCTTATTTAGTCTACAAATGTAGTTAGGCTTATTTGGGTCTCTAAATCCTGGTGGCTGATCCATGAAGACAGGTTCATCTAGTTCGCCATGGAGGAAAACATTCTTGATGTCCATTTGATGTATCCTCTATTTTCTTGACAAGGCAACAGTAAATATAATTCTGATTGTTGTTGGCTTAATAAAGGGTGAAAGTGTTTCAATGAAGTCCACTCTTGGTATTTGGTTGTATCCCTTTGCCAAAGCCTCGCCTTCAACATGTCCAAGCTTCCATCCACTTTAACTTTGGCTTTGAAAACCCACTTGCATCCAATGATGTGTTTTGCATGTTTTCTTGGAACCAAGTCCCACGTTTCAGTGGTTTTAAGAGCATCATCTCCTCCTTCATGGCAGCTGCCCAACCTCTATGTGATAAGGCTTCTTTGATAGAATCAGGTTCTTTAGGAAGTAATGTACATGACAGTAGGTATAGTGGGTTGGGTTAACTATTCCATGCATCGAATGTGTCTCAATCTACTGTATGAGAGTTGGTGTTATGCCTACTTCAGGTTTTGCTCATTTGCAAATGTGTTGTCTCCTGTGAGTTGTTGTTTTCCTGCTCATTAATGTTCAAACTTCTGATGTGAGAGCTTGAAGTATTGTGGTTATGTTCATCACCAACCACTTCCTCTATTCCATGCATCTTGGCTATTTCACTTTCTGACAAAACAGACATAGGTTCTTGTTCTTGTGTCTTGGCGCCCAAGTATTTCTTTGTTTCTTCATTTTAAGGAAACCAAGCATCATACTGAGTTCTAACATTTTCAACCTTTGTGTCTACCACACTCTTGCATGGAAAGCTGTGTTCATCAAATATGCAATGCTTGGAGATGTAAACTCGTCCTGATTTAAGGTGTAAACATCTATAGCCTTTATGCAAAGTGTTGTAACCCAAAAATATACAAGGTATTGATCTTGGTTCTAGCATATGTCTGGCATAATCTCTCAAGTATGGGTAGCATAAGACCTGAATGTTCTCATGTAATCATACTCAGGCCTGACACCAAACAACTTCTCATAAGGCATTTCATATTCAAGAGTGTTGTAGGAATTCTTTATGAACCCAAACAGCAGTGTTAAATGCATCCACCCAATACTTTAGGGGTAAATTTGCATAGAATAACATCGCTAGACCCAACTCAGTAACAATTCGATGTCTTCTTTCAGCTTGCCCATTCTGCTGTGGTGTGTATGGGCAAGACATTGTATGACGAATTCCATTGTAGTCAATTTTTTTTTCATTCTATTATTATCAAATTCTGTTCCCCCGTCTGAATGAATGATCTTGATCATTTTATTGAACTGATTCTTTATGTATACAATAAACTTCTCAAAACAAGACACAAAATCTGATTTCTCTCTTAGAGCAAAAATCCAGCAATATTTTGTGGAATCATCAACAAAAATTGCATAATATCTCATCCCTTGTACTGAAACTATTGGTGATGGCCCCATAAATCACAGTGGAGCATATCAAAAGGTTGTGTCTCTTGTTTATCTGCAGTAAAGAATGGTAAACGAGAAGATTTTGCCATAGAACATCCAACACATATATTTTTCTCTTCAACATTCAAACTACATATTTGTTTTTCTCTATTTAGAAATTTCAAAACACTATAGTTAACATGAGCTAGCCTTCTGTGTCATATCTCCAAACTGACTATGTTTTGACGGTTTGAAAAACATGCCTCCTTTATTCCTACTTCAGCATGTAAAGATCACCTTGACGACGTCCTTCAGCTAACACTCGCTTTGTTTCCCTGATCTTAATTTGGAAATGGTCATGCGAAAAACAAAAATCCACTGGTAAGTCTCTTATTAGTTGACTTACTGAAATCAAATTTATTCTAATTTCAGAAACAACTAAAACATTCTTCAACTCTAATCTATTTTAATCTATTTTGGTTAGAGCCGATTTTTGCTTCTCCAACTTGTGTAATCTTAAGAGACTGTCCATTTTCCACTATAACTCTTTCTGTACCTCTATATTTGGTTGTGTTCAGAAGCATACATGAGTATGATGCTATGTGCGAAGTCGCTCCAGAGTTTGGAAAACAGGCATGATCCTGGTTATCAACCATAGTTATTGCTGCTAAAGCTTATGCAGCTTCTTCTGCCTTATATGCATTATCAAATCTGTGCCAGCATCTAAGAGCAGAGTGATTCGATTTAAAGCAAATCTGGCATACCATACCCTTTTCTTGGTTCACTGTGGTGTTTCTTTTGGCATCTGTAATTTCTTGTGATTTGTTGAAGCCTTGGCAATGTTTCCATGATTATCTTGTTGCCCACTTTATATGAATAAAACCCCCTGCCTTGAGAAGAGAAGTATTGTCTTCCTCTTCCTCCACGTTTACCATAGAACATCTGACTTTGGGCATAAAATGCATATTGGTGCTGGATTTCTCCTTCATATTGATTGAGTGACTTCAATGTTTTGTGGCTTTGTAGCAATGGTATAACGTCCTTATAAACAGGAATTGGGGGCTTCAACATTGACGTCACAAACGACTCATATTCAGGCCCCAATCCATTTAAGAGAAGAAAGACCTTTGTATGGTCATTCACCGGTCATCCAATGGCCTGCAATTCATCACAAATACTTTTGAAATTCCGTATGTAATCAGCCATAATCATATTCTTCTTTTTGTGTGTCTGCAATTTTTGTAGCAGACAACATTCTCTTTCTTGAGAATCCAAGCGTATGCCTCCTCGAGTGTCCTCCATACCTATTCTGATGTTTTCAAACCAACAACGAGCCCTATGACTTCTTCAGATAGGGTGCCCGTGATCCACCCACGTAGGAGTCGGTCCGATTTCTTCCATTGCAAGTAGTCTGGGTTAATCTCTCGCTTATCTCCATTGATAATGTACTGATCAGGAACAAAGATTTCGTCATTGATGAATCCTTGCAAATCTTGACTCTCGATCAAACCAGAACCTGGGTCTTCCAGAGAAGGAAATTCGTTTGGGAGAGTTTTATGGACACAAAATTTGCCACATTCAGCATGGACGGGTAGGAGTACTTCTAGTTTGTGACTGCTGCTGCAATGGGAGACGCCATGGATGCTGCTCTCTCGAGCTCTGATACCATAAAGGAAAGAGAGAACTTCTATTTTTCTGTTTGTGCTTTTCTGTCGCACTACTTTACAATGAGCACAACTGTGCTTTATATACTAAAAACAAAAGAATATTCTTAAAAAGATATTTTCTGTTATAACAAATAGTTGTTGCACTGCTCCACCACGAATTCCAGCATTTCTCTGCTCCACCACGAGTTCCAGCATGCCTAGCCATTTCTAATCTTTCACGCAAGGCCTGATATAAAAAATATTTCATGATACATCTAATGTATACTGATTTTCTTTGGAGTGTATTTCAGCTGAGTTAATAAACTCTATGCATTCCAATAGAATTCCATTATTCCACAGATAAAAATTAGCTTTCTTCCCATCTTTCACCTGCCAACAAATATTGTTACAAACCCTCTTCCATATTTTCATAATGTCCTTCCAAATTAGAGACTCTTTGCTTCCAATCCTGCAAGTCCAAACACTCATAAGACTAAGATACTTTTTGTCTACAGGTGTTTTGCCCATGTATTATCCTCAGTCAATGCCTTATATCCCAAAAAAGCAAGATTAGCCACATTCTTATCTTTTAATCTGCAAAAACCAACTCCTCCCTCCAAGTAAGGTCTAGCCAAAACCTCCAAAGCAACCAAATGGGATCTATGGCCAACTTCTGAATTATCCCACAAAAACCCAGACATGAGCATCTTTAAATTTTTAACTATGGCATCCGTGCATATTAATAGAACCATCATCCTATATATATGAAGAGTGTGAAGAACAAAATTGATCAAGCAATTTTTTCCTTCAAACGACAATAGCCTTCCTTTCCATAAGCACAATTTTTTCTGAACTTTGAGAACCACAGGGTCCCATACATTTCCCTCTAGCCTATATGGGGATAGAGGCAGTCCTAAATACTCCAATAGAAACTACCCTTCCTTCCAATCAGTATGTTGGAGCCTTCCTTGATACAAATTAGATCTGCATACCTGATCTCTATTAAATTCATTTAGACATCCCAGCAAATGTCTTAGCAATTTATCATTAGCCTTCATGAAGAACAACACATCATCAACATACGGGATAGAGCCATACTTAGGAGCACCTCTTCCTAGAATAGGAATATCATTTTTCCACCTCATGATCTTAGCTTGGAGGTTCCTTGAAAATTCTCCATCAAATCAAAAAAAGAAAAGGTGATAAAAGACTACCTTGCTGAAGACCTCTACCACTTTTCATGAACTCCCCTTGGCTTTGTTCGCATGAAGAATGAATCTCTGCATAGAAATCAAACATGAAAGCTTGTAAATTACTTAAGGACAAGATGATAATTTTTGCAAGTGTGTCTTTAAGAAAAAGGAAGGTACCTCACAGTTAGTAGATGCAAAGGACAAAGCATGGTTAGTTGCAAAAGGCTACAACTAGGTAGAAGAAACTAATTTTAGTGATATTTTTTTCTCTTGTTGATAAGCATAGTTCTATACTTGCTTTAGTTGCCATGCATGATATGAAATTAGAATAGCTTGACGTTAAAATAACATTTTTATTTGGTAAATTATTAAAAGAATATATATATTATTATATTATTATATTATATATTATATATATATATATGCATCAATTTGAAGATTTTGTTGTGAAGGAAAAGATAATCATGCGTGTTTCTAAAGAAATCATTATATGACTGAAGCAATCTCGTAAGCAGTAGTTGAGGGGCATGTTATCGTAACTTTATACAAGTCAAAAAAAGTTGATTATTTATTACGATAGTCAAAGTGTCGTTCACTTGACCAAGATTAGATGTATCATGAGATGACAAAACATATTGATGTCAGGTACGATTTTATAGTATGCACCACCACTGTGTTTATAGAAAATGTAGTTTTCTACATCATCAACGAACCATAATTATGATTACTCAAAGCACTACTTGTTGAGTAGCCCCAAATAAGATGCTTGAAACATCCATTTGTCTAACAAAACTACTCACCACTAAAACACAAATGGTCAATGCATGGATGAAGTATAAAAAAATAAATGAAAGCAAAGTAATTAACTACTAACTAACTAGTATATTATATATATGATACACAAGTGCTCTAGTAGATATCCTCATGCTTATGTCACGTCTACCATGGGTTGATGTCTTCAAGATCAGTAGCTTATGGTATCCCTTGACGTAGGGTGTGAGTCGTTGTCCTTTAACCTTAATCTGCTTCTGAAATGGGAGTCCTTAAACTTCACAGCCCTATGAAAAAATATATAACTATTTATATAATAGGAACCATCATAGATTATCTTCTTAAAAGAGATCTATTCAAGCAATTAGCACAAGCACACCAACCTTGTGTGGTTAGGCAATACAGTCTACATCCACAGTGAGGAAATCTTACACTGCTACTTTTCATTCACCTTCTTTCACCATTACAATGATGACCATTAAAGGAATGGCTCCTCATCAAAGTATAATGAGTAGGAGGCACCCTTCCTACTCAAGGAAGAAACATTTTTTGTTTACTGGGAAACTGACAAGACCTTGCCCAAAACTATATTCCTCCTACAAGGAATGAGGATTACATGAAAAAGACAGGGAACTTCAATGGTATTACTAGCATGCTCTCCATAAAGTTGGAGTGCAGTGCTAATCTGCGCCAACTTGTCAATTATCTTCTTTACTGATCACAGTGTAGGGACTGGTAAAAATGTCTGCAAGTTAACTCAACTGCTATCATGTGGGGAATATTTATTTGCTTTGAATCTTCTCACAGACAAAATTGCAGTCCACTTATATGTTTAATTCTTTCAGAAAATCAGATTCACACTTATATGCATTGCTGCCATGTTGTCACATTTGAGCTCCATGGGTTGACTAACTAGGATATTCATGTCTGTCAATAGATTGATCCATACAGTCATAGTGCAACATGTCATAGCAATTAAAACAATACGCAATCGAACACCTATTAAGCTTGGTGGAAACACAAACCTAATGTAACTAATTTATGAGTTTTTTAATGTATTTCATATGCTTTAATTGATTCAAGTGAGCATACTAAGTTGGACAAGAAAAGTGAAAAATGTATATTTGTTGGATATTCGGATGTTACGAAAGGGTATCAGTTGTATAACCCTGATACCAAGAAACTTATTATTCGGTGGATGTTATTTTTGATGAAAATAGTTTTTGGAAGTAAGTTAACAAAAAAGAGACTTGGTTATTGAAAATGACCTAAACGAACCAAATTAATTTGAAAAAGATGAATCTCAGCCTCCACCAACAACACCATTTCCTTGGAGAGCTAAAGAAACCAAAATATTAGACCCATTATGGATAGTGATAGTCCTTGAAGAAAGGTAAGAGAATTGATAATCTTTATAGTTGTGCACTTGCTTTGATGGTTACAAAACCAACATGTTTTGAAGATGTTTGCGGAAAACAAGAATGCGAAAAATCCATGGAAGAAGAAATAATGGCCATTCAAAGGAATGACACTTGGAAACTTGTAGATCTACCAGATGGCCAAAATGCCATTGGTGTTAAAATAGGTCTACATAAATAAAATACAATGTTGATGGAAGCATGCAAAAATATAAAGCAAGACTTGTCGCAAAAAGGTATGCTCAAATGTATGGGGTAAAATTTCAGAAACTTTTTTTTCTATTGCATGTTTTGAAACTATTAGAATCATTTTAGCATTTGCTTCTCATACCAAATGGTTAGTTTTTTAGTTTGATATGAAGTCTGCATTTTTAAATGGTTTTTTAAAGAAGAAGTATATGTTTGCCAACCATAGGGATTTGTTATTAATGGAAAAGAAGAGAAGGTACAAGGATGAAAAAAGCTCTTTATGATCTTAGGCAAGCACCATGAGCTTGGTATGAGAGATTAGATACATACTTAATGCATAATGGTTTTCACAAAAGTGAAAGTGAACCCACTTATACATAAAGGGAATATGTAATGATATTCTCATAGTATGTGTTTATGTAGATAACATCATTTATACAAGTTCCTTTAATATTCTCATTGAAAAATTTAAGATAATCATGACGTGTGAATTTGACATGTCAGATCTGGGATTGTTACATTATGTTCTTGAACTTCAGGTTCAATA
Organism: Nymphaea colorata; assembly: GCF_008831285.2. Classification (NCBI taxonomy): domain Eukaryota; kingdom Viridiplantae; phylum Streptophyta; class Magnoliopsida; order Nymphaeales; family Nymphaeaceae; genus Nymphaea; species Nymphaea colorata. The sequence goes on from NC_045144.1 coordinate 1,117,169, forward strand.
GACTAACAATGGAATTTTTATTTCTCAAGAAAACTATGTTTTTAACATACTTCAGAAATTTAATGTGTTATTATGCAAATTATGTTTCACTCTCATGAGAAGTTAACGATAAATGATGGTACTGTGAAAGCTGATGAAAGTTATATGGAAGTCCAGTTGGAAATTAATGTACCTCACATAGACACGCCCAGATATTGTGTACCCAGTTAGTCTGATTTCAAGGTTTTTGTATTGTCCATCAATACATCATTTTGGAGCAGCAAAACAGATCCTTTGTTACATCTGATCAACATTTAACTATAGGATTTGGTATCGATCTAATTCCAATTTTAAGTTAATTGGCTTTTTTGACAGCTTCTAGGCTGGTTTTGTTGATGACAGAAAAAGCACAAGTGAATATGCTTTTATTCTTGGATCGGGGGCTTTGTAGTAGATGTCTAAAATGTAAACAACTATAACTCTATCATCTTCTGAAGTGAAGTATATTGCAGCCACCACATCTGCATGTCAAGCTATTTGGATTCGAAAAATTTTGAGGGACTTGCACAAAAACAAGATGAGGCGACTGAACTTTTTGTGATAATCATGCAACAATCATCATGACAAATAATCCGGTATCCCACAGAAGAGCTAAACACATTTGTGTCATCACTTTGTCTGTGAAGCTGTTATTGATGGAATGATAATAATGAAATATTGTTCCACAAATGATCAAGTTGCAGACAGATTTACGAAAGCACTCAACCATTCAAAGTTCGTAAAATTCAGGTCATCTCTTGGAGTATCAAGTTTTGCATCAAATAAGAGTGTTAAACTAGATGCAAACAAATTTAGTAAATATGTGGAATAAATATGTAGTTTTTGTTTTTAATGTCATAGTGTTATGCATAGTGAATTAAGAGTTAATGTCAATAGTTATGACATAATAAATTGTGGTAGGGAGGTTTTATTTTTAATATCTTTAATATCATGTTTGTATGACCATTATGTGGAGGTTTAGAGTTATAAGTTGAGTGTCTGAGTACCTATAAATAGGTGCATTGGTTTGTGCCATTTGTATCAAGTAAAGTGTGCCAAGGTAGCCTTATGGAGTCGTGAGTTGTATGAGTGCTTCTTTGTGTTCCTTTATTGTTTATACCAACAAAAGAAGCAGAGTCGACTGTAGAATAATGAGAAGGCATAAATCCATCACCTAAATATATTTACACTATGATTATCAAGTTTTATCTACTTGGTTGGCTCCGTCAATTCATACTTGAAATCCTAGATACAGAAAAAACAAGGGAAGCAAATCTTAGCCAGTACCTGAACCATCCAATCAAATAGAAGCCAGCCATGAAATCAACACAAATGGAGAATCAAGTTAAGTGGAAAATGGAAAAATTGGGGCATAACATAACTAAGAAGGAGACTGTGTTTGCACCCCAGCAGTTTTGCTTGAATGAGAAAACAGTAACTATATACTTCATGTGCACACATCCTTTACCAGCTGACCTTCTTGCAGTTGGCAACGCCTGCACATGTGATCATTAATAAGCAGTAAACCAAATTCATACATCTCGACAATTTTTACTCTTTTCCTTTAGTCATCTGAGCATGGTGTTACCGCTATACCACCAACACATATTTGGTGTTCTTTACTGACCCTAGATTCTTACCAAGTTTGAAATACTTCCTAGTTTTCTTTAATTGTTCTTTGATCCAAGAAGCATCGCTTACAAAGAACTAAGAAGCAAAGAAATACAAGTGAACACTATAGATAGAAGTACAAATAAATAAATAAAAATAACATGAAAATTAATAGAAATAATATAATGTAAAGAAAAAATACCTTATATTTATAGCAATATCACAAGTATACTTCAAACATCTAAAATGCACAGCGAAAACAAAGATAAAATAATGTGTAAAATGAATAATCTATTCTGTACCCTGATTCAGGAAAAACTAAAACAGAAAAAAAAAACGATCGTCATTAGGTAATTAGTTGTATTTTATATTACACTGCTGGTATAAAATCATACAAACATTTTGGTAGGCCAAGACTATACAAAGAGTAGAGAAACGGGGTATCGCACTCGGCTCCAAAAATAACAGACATGAGAGATCTTATAGCGAACCAGACATGAAGAACCTAAAGCAAAGCATGGTATTCTGCTATTTGACAACTTGCGAAATGGTTTACTGATCTATGACTTTTGATTGATGGTCTGCAACGACATGCTGCAGTTGTGTTCATAGGTTACAGGCCTGAGTTTCCTAAAGTTGGTGACAGGTTCTCAGAGGAAGGGTACTACACAATTATTTGGTCCAAGCCTGGATCGTCTTGAATAACAAGATTCTGGCATTCTAGATCTGGTAGTGAGGCGTCATGGTCAAGATACTGAGTTAATTGCCGCATGTTTGGCCTTGATTCAGGTGCAGCCTGTGAACAGAGAATGCCAAGCTTCAGCACAAGCTCTACTTCCTCCACCACGTAGCTATTCCCAAGCCTTTTGCCATGGCGTCCAGTATACGTCCATCCTTCCACAAAGAGTGGACTAACTCCACTAGAACCATCTCTTCACAATGTCTCTCCGGCTCAATAGGCCTCCTTCCGTAGGCCACCTCTAGAAGCAAAGCACCATAAGAGTAGACATTGGCACTCGTGCTGGACTTCCAGGTGCGGGAGAACTCCGGCACCATGTACCCAAAACTCCCAACGATTTGGGTTGTCTTGGGGTTGGCCCCATGCTCATAGAGTCTGGAAAGACCAAAATCACCCAACCTGCCATTTAGATCACCATCTAACAACACGTTACTTGCTTTAACATCTCTGTGCGCAACCACTTGCTCCCACTCTTCATGAAGATACAACAGGCCGGAAGCAATTCCCTTTAGAATCTTGAACCTCTGTTCCCAACTCAGGCTTCTACCTTTCACATCAAAAAGAAAATTGTCTATACTCCCATATGGCATGAATTCATAAGCCAGGAGCAGGTCATCGCCTCGTCTACACCAACCATGCAATTGGACCACGATCCTGTGCCTCATCCTCCCCAGGCTTGATATTTCCACCACAAACTCCCTCATCCCTTGCTTTGAACCATGCGATACTCTCTTAACTGCAACCTCGATTCCGCTCCTGGAAAGCACACCTTTGTAGACACTGCCAAACCCTCCTTCCCCAACTCCTCCTTGAAACCTTTGGTTGCGCCGTAGAGTTCTCTGTGTTAGAAATCAAAATGAAAAAGTAATTAAAGGGACATGAATTTTTAAAGTGGTTCAGCCAATATGCCTATGTCCACTGCTCTATTATTTCTTGCTTGCATTCCTTTGGTGGAGAGGTGCCTTTATATAGAGAAGTTACATAAGGGGTATCTAATTCCCAAGAGACAACTTTTCATCTTTCAACAGACATGACTATTCATATTTCAACAAACATGACTTTTCGTCTCTCAAGAGACATGTCTTTTCATCTCCCAAGAGACATGACTTTTCATCTCCAACATACATGACTTTTCATCCCTTAAGAGACATGACTTTTTATCTCCTAAGTAATTCACCTTGAGAGCCTTCTTGGTACTTCTGTTAACATCCCCCCACAAGCTCAATGCTCCAACAATAAGATTGAGCTTGTTAATTATTTGATAATGGTGCTGCTTACTAAGTGACTTAGTTAAAATATCAGCAACCTGATCTTTAGAAGAGATGTATTGAATTTTCAAATCTCCTTTGGCCAATTTTTCTAGAAAAAAATGAAGGTCAATCTCTATGTGTTTGCTATGGCTATGATACACAGGGTGAGCTGCAAGATAGGCTGCGCCGATGTTGTTGCACCATAATATGGGAGGTTGTGATTGAAAAACACAAAGTTCTTTTAATAAAAATTATAACCACATGATTTCAGCAGTGGTATTGGCAATAGATCGATACTCAGCCTCAGTGCTAGAATGAGAGATAACTGATTGCTTTTTAGCACTCCATATAACTAGATTAGATCCAATAAACACTACATGTCCACCTATAGGCCGTCTATCATCAAGACATCCTGCCCAATCTGTATCACTGTAAGCATTAATATTAAGAACTGAACTAGGTCTAATAACAAGACCATAATCAATAGTGTGTTTCAAATATCTTAGGCTTCTCTTTACGGCATCCCAATGGGCATCAGTAGGATGATACATATATTGACAAACCTTGTTGACAGCATAAGAGATGTCTGGACGAGTCATAGTAGAATATTGAAGAGCACCAACAATGATGCGATAAAGAATTGGATCATAAAAATTTGATCCAGTTTGAGCAGATGAAGCAGGGGAGCATGCAATGGGAGTTGAAACTCCCTTAGCTCCTAACATATTTGATCTTTTGAGAAGCTTAAATATATATCTCCTTTGAGACAATATTAGCTTATTGTCAATTCTTTTTGCTTCTATGCCCAAAAAGAAATTAAGCTCACCCAAATCTTTAATGGCAAACTCACTTTTGAATTGACAAATAATTTTATGAATATATTCAGGTGAGCTTCCTATTATGATCATGTCATCCACGTATACCAAAACATATGGAAGTATTTCTCATTTTCTCAAAATAAAAAGAGATGAATCTGTTTGAGCCCCTTTAAAACCAAGATTTTGGAGGAATAGACTAAGACGGGCAAACCATGCCCTAGGAGCCTATTTTAAACCATATAAAGACGTTCAAGCTTGCATACATGATTTGGGAAAGAATGATTTTGAAATCTGGGTGGTTAAACCATATAAACTTCTTCTGTAATAGATCTATATAGAAATGCATTTTGAATATCCAGCTGATGTATTTTCCATTTATGACTAATAGAAATAGTCAATACTGTCTGAATTGTAGTATGCTTTACAACAGGGCTGAAGGTTTTAGTATAGTCAATTCCTTCTTTTTGACTGTACCCCTTGGCGACGAGTCTAGCTTTGTATCTTTCCAACGATCCATCTGCCTTTCGCTTGATTTTGAACACCCATTTACGTCCTACAATGTGTTTGGCTTCTTTCTTTGGAATAAGTTTCCAAGTATTGTTTCAAATGAGAACATCATATGCTTCTTACATGGCCTTCCTCCAATTTTCATCTTCATATGCTTTCTTGAAATTTGGGGTTCTTTGTCTTCAAGAAGAATAGAGACAAAAGCTTTTGAAAGATAGTGTTTACTAGAAAAATATGTATGAAACTCATTGTATTTAGGATTAGGTTTGAAGGTTCTCACTTGAGATCTAGTAGTCATAGGATGGACTCGTTCTTGATTTGGTTCATTTTCATTGGATTGGGTTGACTTCTCATTTCCAAGAGTTTTAGATTGATATTCACTATTTGTTTCAAACTGAAGTAAGGGTTCCCCTGATATTGTGGAGGTATTGACTTTCTAGATCTTGAGTTCTAGTTTCTTGAGTATCAATAAAAGGAAATTTTCTCTCATTACATTAGACATGCTTTGAAATAGAGATTTTACCGGTCTGTACACCCAAACAATAATATCTTTTATGTTGAGGAGCATAGCCCAAGAAAACACATCTTTCAGATCGATAATCTAATTTATTTTTCTGATAAACTCTTAAACAAGGAAAACATTCACATCCAAAGATCTTGAGGAAGTCATAATCAGGTTTCTCTTTGAACAATTTTTCCAAAGGAGAAGCAAAATCAAAAACCTTCGTTGGCATTCGGTTAATCAAATAAACAACAGTACAAAAAGTATAGGACCAAAAGTTCTTGAGAATATTACCTTCTGCCATTAGAGATAAACTTGTTTCAACAATATGTTTATGTCTCCTTTCAGCTGCTCTATTTTGTTCAGGGGTATGAGGACATGATATTCTATATCCAATCTCATTATCAATAATGTATGATTGAAGTCCTTGAAATTCTCCTCCCCAATCTAAGTGAAAATATTTTATGTTGTGTCCAATGAGTTTTTAGAAAGTTCCTTGAAAGCTTTGAAATCATGAATAACATCTGATTTTTTCTTCATCAAATAAATCCAAGAATACCATGAAAAGGCATCCATAAAAATCACGTAGTACTTAAAACCATTCACACTCTCCACCGGAGCTGGACCCCATACATCAGCATAAATGAGTTCAAGCGGGTGTTTCACCTTATTTGAAATAGCATTGAATAGAAGTTTATGACTCTTAGCTTTTTGACAAGCTTCACACAAATAATTCAAACAATCAATCATCATAATAAGACAAATAACACTTGTTCAAAACCTTCTTAACAATGGAAAATGAAGGGTGACCAAGTCTTTTGTGCCATTGCCCAATAGTCTGCCTTTCTCCAAGTTGCGCTCCCTTTTTTCTACTATTAAGGTCTATCTTATATAGCCCATCACTATTAGTTCCTTGATGAAGAATTTTTCCTATTCCTTGTTGCTTAACATAGCACATATTAGGATGAAACTCAAAATAGACTCCATTATCTTTAGAAAAACGTTGTACGAATAACAAGTTTCTTGTTATTTTGGGCACATGAAGGAGACCATTTAAAACTAAACTTTGAGATGTCTTTGAAGAAACAATATAAAAAATTCTTAAACCTGATCCATCTCTGATTTTTACTGCATCTCCACCCCTTTTTCAAATCTTGAAACTGTGATTTTAATTACATTATTCGAGCCCTGGATTGAGCAACATATGACTGTTTAAGAGCACTCCAAACCTCATTGGGTATGTATTGCTTCAGATAGAGAGGACTTAATCCAACTCAAAAGTAACTGATCCTTTCTCAGGCATTCAATATATTCTGAACTAATTTTAGTTGTTCTACATCTACACATTGATGGAGCAGGTTTGCTTCCATCAATGTATCCCATAAGATCAAATGAGATCAAGATTGAAGTGAATTGAGATTCTCAAATAAGATAATTTTCAGAATTTAACTTGATGGTGAGGAGAAACAAGGAAATTCATACCCGTATAAGAGTTGACTCCTATATTTGATGATGCTTCTTGATCTTCTATGAGAATGAAAAGCAGCAACACAAGATGTAATCCTTAGGATCTAGTAGCAACACTAACAAAGACCAGTGGCTCTGATACCATGTTAGAAATCCAAATGAAAAAGTAATTAAAGGGACATGAATTTTTAAAGTGGTTCAGCCAATAGGCCTACGTCCACTGCTCTATTATTTCTTGCTTGCATTCCTTTGGTGGAGAGACTTCTTTATATAGAGGAGTTACATAAGGGATCTCTAATTCCCAAGAGACATGACTTTTCATCTTTCAACAGACATGAGTTTTCATCTTTCAACAGACATGACTTTTCGTCTCTCAAGAAACATGTCTTTTTATCTCCCAAGAGACATGACTTTTCATCTCCCAACATACGTGACTTTTCATCCCTTAAGAGACATGACTTTTCATCTCCCAAGTAATTCACTTTGAGAGTCTTCTTGGTATTTTGGTTAACACTTTGGA